>NW_011343713.1:116564-168071 GCF_000735185.1 Notothenia coriiceps | reverse complement strand
GAGAACACGCCGACGCAACAGTCGGCGTCAGCGTCGGACGAGTTCTCTGGTGACTGCTTAGTGTGTCAGGGCCTTTTAGAGCCAATATAATCTAGGGGCAGTGGTTGTCAACGTGGTGGGACCCGTTTCGAGTGGGTCGCGGATGTGTGAGTGAATGAAAAAAAACGTTTATTTTGAAGGCCCAATTTTCTAACGCTGTGCATGCAGTATGCGTTGGACTGGAAGTACCGGAGACCAGTAGTCACGTAGTGATCATCTTCTCAATAAAACATCTTTGCTGTTGTTTTTTCGAGTCTTCTGGCCAATCAGAATCAAGATTGTTGCCGGAAGTCCCCACGGAGAATAACTTTGCGGTAGAACTCTTCTTTATACATCCATGGGTACAACTTCAGATAAAAATGAACACATAATGAAATATGACCCCCGGTTTGATGATTGACAGGTCAAAGAACAATGGGAGCTATCTACCCTTACCCACAATTTAAAGTAAGTCACACAGACTATCTCCTCTTTACTCTTCTGCAAGATGTCAGAACAAAGTGAAAAACAAACAATGGCATAAAATATTATTAATATGTCGGGTAGTAATAGATTTATTTATTTTCTTCTCAGAGTGTACAAGAATGCATAGTTTATGTTAGTATTTACTAAAAATCTCCGTGGGGGAGAATCCCCCCAGACCCCCCTGCTGAGGTTGGGTTTTCACCATGTGCTCCTTTTTATATAGTTCAGCTTTGATTCCATCATCTCATTAAACCTTTAAAAGCATACTTTAGTTCTGTGAAGGGATATAAGGGATATATGCACTGTACTTCACTTGTATTAATATTGTATGCTGAAAAGCGTATATATTAAAGCACGTTTTTTGTTGAATAGATTTGAGTGCTTCAAAATGTTGGGTCGCGATGTATTGACCAAGTAAAAAGTGGGTCCCGAGGCCTGACCAGTTGAGAACCACTGTGCTAACCTTTAACCTTTGTGTGCTGTTTGGGTCTGTGGGACCCGTTTTCAGTGTTTACTAAAAGAACATGTATGCAATTTAATTATTTTAACCTGCTTTATTCCTCCTCTAGGGGGGTCCAGGGGCATGCACCCCCGGGAAGAGTTGTTTTTAAATGTTGAAGTGAAATGCATCAATCTGGTGCACTTTGAGCACAAAATGAATTTATGTATACAACACTCATATGAAAGGGAGCTGTATACTTTTCAATAATCCAAACATCTTTAGAATATGATCACAACCAATAACAAATCATTTAAACTTGTTTATTCTTATCTTATTTTACCTAGTTAGCATTCTTTCTTTTTATTTATGCATATTTTACTAATCACTCCCCTTTTAAACTGTTACAAGAACGTGATTGGTCGATATTCATTGTGGGGGGAGGAGGGGTGTTAGATAGATATAGAGTTGTAGTAAGTAGATAGAGTTCGCTATGATTGAGGTTTCGTTTATGCATAGGGTAGATTATTTTAATTACATTTCCTTTTTTTGTTTTGTGTATTTTTTACATTTTGGATTTGCTTGGCGAGCTATTTATTGAGGGCTTGCGAGCTACCGGTAGCTCGCGATCGACGTGTTGGACACCCCTGCTATATAGCTAGCTTTCACCAAATGTGTGGCTCTTATGATTTCAATTTGTATTATTATTTAACGCCATTTGGTTAAACTGGCAGTGCGGAGCTGTGTCTACAGTTCTGGCAGTGAGAGTAATTATCAAAACATTGTTGACTTGTGCATTCTTTTTTTAAGCCCGCCGCTCCATACAGCCAGCACCTCCTCATTGCACCAACCATCACCATCAATTCTCAAATATGCATTGTTTGGATAAACTGTTCATATATTGGTAATGGAAATGGTAAGTTCATTGCCTTAATAAGTGTTATCACATATTAACAGTACATTCAAAAGCTTAAAATTTTTTATTTGGCAATTAAAATGTTGATGAAGCTGGCAACGCTGTGCAAGGTTATAGCAATTACGCTAAAACTGGAAGTTGAGGTGGATTTGGAGCAACTTTGGTGTAATGCAATTTTGCTGGTTACAGAAGGCCTGTCAAGGAAAGATGAGTGGATAACAGTCCAACATTCTACGCACTGTCCCTTTGAGCATCAGTTACCCTGCTCTTGGTTATATGGTTTGTCTTGTTGTTGTTTATGATTACGCTTACTGATTGACTTCCTGAACGCCCTGAGGGATCGCCTCATTCGGGGTCAAAGGTCAATGTGTCCTCACAAAACATGTTTAAATCCAAAACTCAAGAATTCATATGCAAGTTTTACTAATTTCACACAAACATCTTTCTATGATGAAGTGATAATTTAAAAAAAAGACATGGATGGGGAACCACAGGGGAAGGTATTTTAGTTTTTGTAATTGCTTCCTTCTCGTAAGTTTTTGCTGTCTTAGGAAGGATATTCACACCCAACTTATCTGACTCACTGGTGGAATTTGAAAACATTTGACTGCACAAATTATGGAGTAGAGTGGTGTAAAGTAAATTTACTTAAAGGTGGGGTATGTAATTTATTTCAGAAACACTTTTTGTTATATTCCATGGAATGCTCTTAACATCCTGATAGAAATGATTACATTAAATGCTTTGATAATAAATACATTAAAAAATGTCATCTGTGGAAGCCCTGGTACTGTAAAAAGCACGACCAATGATTTTAGCTGGCCCGGCTAAAATAACTGGATGGCCTACCTGCCTGTCAGCAGAGGCAGATTTTTTCCGGCTGTGTACTTTCAAATTCTAGCGCACTCGAGCTGGTTTCTCCAAAATTACATACACCTTTAAGTGGTAGACTTGCATACAAATTTGCATACCTTATATATTTTAATGACTTTTGGCAACTCTTTTTCTTTTGTATTTTATAAATGAAACATTATAAAGGTAATAAATCAGTAGAAAGTAGTGATATGCTGTATATAGTAAAGTTCCAGTGGTTATCGGAGCACTATGGGTAAGCGCCGATTGACGGTGATTATGCATACTGAGTGCTTTTGATGCTTTAAGCATATTTCAGGTGGAATTACTTCTGTATTAGAATGCAAGACTTTCACTTTGAGGTTGTTATTCAACACTTTTGTAGTATTATCCTTCCTCTCAAGATCAGAATCTCCCAGCATTATGTGAATCCAACAAAAAAATAGAACGGAACATGATGTTGTTGATTGAGAGGTGAATTCAGGGACATTTTTAAGTTCACATTAGTTGGGTTTGATGAATGAAACAATATACTGTACGTGTGGGTGTGAAAGACAGGAATGCTGAGAGGTCAGATCTGCTGCAGGATTAAATATGTGTTTGATTTTATGTGGGAGGGTTAGCATCAGTCATAACACTTATCTTAGCTTTGAGTATCAGTACTTCGTTATTGTTTTTTGAGAAAACTACGATCACTGAAGCGTAACTAAAGCTTTAACAATAGCTTACGGTATTTTTATTCTTTAATTCATTGAAAGTATTGTAAGAGCAATGTTAAATACAGAAGTATTGTAATTGATTGCAATTTTTCTTTCCTTTTTAACTATTTTTGTGCTTACTTTCGTTTTTTTATTTGTCTTTTAAATGCACTCTTTCCCTTTTTTACCCATGGGGATTTGCTTGTTCTTGCTTTTTAGTTTTGACTGTCTTTCAAATGCAAGTGCACTCTGCAAGTTCATTATTTATTGGCATTACCTTCTCCTAAAGTCTAGGGGGAAAAGGGAAGTGACAAAATATTAAATAACCCCGGTGAAAAAAGTTGTTCAACAAGTCAAAGCAAAAAGGTCTCAATGCCAAATAGGAATAACTTTCTTCAAAAGAAAGTGAGAAAAGTAAACAATACAGAAAGATACAATCACAAGCACACCGACCACACTGGTCCCAAGTCTCACACAGAGATACCACACTGGTCCCGACATCCATGCCAACCCAGACTCAGGGACAGTTTCATCCCACAGGTAATAAGGCTGTTAAACCTGAACTGTTGAAGCAAAATCGGGGACACATATTTATGTATAAAATACATCAGAAAGGGCATTTTGCATGATAGGAGACCTTTAGCATTAAGAAATAGTGCAGTTGAAACAACCTCTTAAGTCTATCAGTGCCTGACAGGTGTGGAATTTAAGCAGGTAATATCAGCACTAATGGAAATGCTCTCCCTGCAGCTCAGAGAAATGTTGATTGAGGTGTTGGGCGTGTCTTTGAACAGGTGACACTGTAGGAGGGAGGTGTAGAGGCAAATGAAGTTATTTAATGCCGCAGCAGACCTGCAGAATCGACCCACAGTCATGGCTCTCTACAGGTTGATCTGTGCCGCGGCTCTGCTCTCCCTCCTGACTCAAGGTAAGGGAACTCAGCTGCACCACACACTGACGTACCTCACTGCTGTCTGAGGGAAAGGGGGAATTACTTTAAAAAAAGAGTAGGAGTAGCTGTTGCTCCATAGAGGGAAAAGTACTAATCAAAACGTAATGTGTGTATTTTTTATGATGATTGCATCTCTAAATTATTTTGCTCTGAGTGGAAATCCTGCATTCAATTTTTGATTACATTGCCTTAACTGAAAATATTGCACTTAAAAGGATCAAAATGCAGAGCAGAGTTCATTTAATTGAACTATTATATGCATTAGTAAAATGTTTGAATATGATATAGTAGAGAAAATGTTTTCTTTATTACATTTTCTTTCATTTGCATTTAAAGAAATTATTTAGAAAAATTATTTCTGAAGGAGAAAAACAACCAACTGTATTTATTGAACATAATAAAATAAATCATTCTTGGAAGTTTGCAGTAACTTAGTTGTTGTTGTTGTTGTTGTTGTTAAGTTCAATAAAAGTATTATATCTTGCAGTAAGATGCGTTAGATTAAAGAGAGATGTCAAAACATGACAAATTTGAACCTTTGCAGCTTTTGTCTGCTGGGCAATTCCTGATAATTATAGGTGAGAGTACAATCCGTCTACAACAATATGTGTCCAGTCAATCACTGTCAGTGTCCTTTATCAAGCCTTCTTCTATTGTATACATGTCCCATTATTTTATTAGATCCTCTGAGAGTGAAGCAGCCGCACACAATGCCAGGCTTTAAGTGATTTATTAGTCATAGAAACCAACTTTTAGTTCTGCTTTAAATTTCCATTGTATTTTATTACTTAATTATATATTTAGTGTAATAGAATTGCCATGTTTAAGATGTGGTTATAATCAAACTCATATCGATTGATTTTCCTTAGTTTTAAGTTATTTTGTGGTACATAAATCCTCTTGTATTTACATTTTAAAGACTTTATTTTTCATGAAACCAGAAACATTTGGCTTATATTAAAGAGGAATTAGTGTCAATGTAATTATTTAAGGACAGGAAATTCAGTGGTTAAAAAATATTTAATACCTTAGCGTATTAAAGTACTGCTTTGAGAATCTTAATTACATAGATGTTATCATCAAAATACGCTTGAGATACCAAAAGTGAAGTTATCGTTCGAAATAATAGTTCAGAAACGCATAGAATGCGTCCTTTATTGCAAAAAAGTTGTATGAATATCTTTTTTTGTGATACATTGCCTTGCCGTTGATCATGCACTAAAAGTACAAAAGTGGGATTTATTTAGTTTAAATAACAGTCAATCTGTAAAACAGTTGCTAAAACAACTTTTGCCAGTGAACTTTACCACATTAAATATGTTAAATATATATATTTTAAAGGAACATTTTACTATTGTCCCTTTTTTAAAGAGAGGGAAATATGTACTTTTGTATTCATAAATACTTATATATTAATAATAATAATTCACAATAATAATAGAAAATGTTGAATGTAAAAAAATGAATATTCATATTAGGTACTTGTAGTTTGAGTATTTCCATCTCCTGCTACTTTACACTTCTAATCCACCACAATTTGAGGAAGTATTGTACTTCTTACTTTATTTCATATGCTCACTTAAATTACTTACTTAAGACACAACAATATTAAATAATGATTTATTATTGGTAATATTTATTTACCCAGCAGTATATTTTTCAAAGTTCCAGATGCACCTTTTTTTTTTAAAGATGAGCACAACAATGCATACATAATAATATGATTATTTAACATATAAGAAATATTCAAGTACAAGTAACAACAATGATAATAATAATAATAGATTACATTTATTATAGCGCCCTTCAAGGGATCCAAGGCCGCTTTACATGGTGTGAACGAACAAACAAACAACCAAACAAGTTGGGCAAATAATTGTTCATGGTGGAGAAATGTCGTGCTCTAAGAGAAATGTGGCCTTTCTGGTCTCTATGAATGTTTGTATGTATGTTTGACTCAACAATGGAGCCAGTAAAACCAGTTTTGTTGACACCAGACAACATGTTAAGGCCCAGATACACCGGCCAGTCACCTGAGAAGTCGCTGACGCCGACACTGACTGTTGCGTCGCCGGACTCTCCAGCGTATTTGCCGACTTCGCGCACTGGAACACACCGCAAATCCGAGCCGAGCACGTATGAACTGCGTATGCGTGAGTGGCAATAACTCTCCTTACCAGCAGGCGGCGGTAGTGTGTATTCATCATTCAAAAGAGGCAACAACCGGAAGAACCGGAAGACAGAGAAGAAGAACAGACTCCGTGATATAAACAAACAACAAATAGCGTTTTTCTTTCCATTTTCACTCTCGTCCATTGAAAACATGAACGAACAGGAGCTCCATAAACCGAAACTCTATAAATTCGCTAGCTGAACAGCCAATCAGTGTTATCCCTTTGTCCGACTTCCGGCCCGAAATCGGCAGTAAATGGGAGTCGGGCCGAACATGAGCATGGGCACGCCATATTCGGAGTGGTGTGCGCCGCACCATCGGGACTTTTCTGCCGACCTGACGCCTTTTCTTGCCGATTGGGATAACACTGATTGGCTGTTCAGCTAGCGAATCAGTGCATGAGAAGCGTAAACGGAAGTGAGGGAGGTAAACAAATGATTTAAAATGGAAGATGGAACACACACGGACGGCTATTTCACCTCATCGGTTTATAGAGCTCCTGTTCGTTCATGTTTTCAATGGACGAGAGTGAAAATGGAAAGAAAAATGCTATCTGTTGTTTGTTTATATCACGGAGTCTGTTCTTCTTCTCTGTCTTCCGGTTGTTCCGGTTGTTGCCTCTTTTGAAAGATGAATACACACTACCGCCGCCTGCTGGTAAGGAGAGTTATTGCCACACACGCATACGCAGTTCATATGTGCTCGGCTCGGATTTGCGNGTGAGTCAGGATGTGCAGAGCTTCATCTAAACGGCCCAGATACACCGGCCCGAAATCGGCAGTAAATGGGAGTCGGGCCGAACATGAGCGTGGGCACGCCCTATTCGGAGTGGTGTGCGCCGCACCGTCGGGTCTTTCTGCCGACCTGACGCCTTGAATCGGCGTCGAGAACACCACCGGAAGTCGGACAAAGGGATAACACTGATTGGCTGTTCAGCTAGCGAATCAGTGCATGAGAAGCGTTAACGGAAGTGAGGGAGGTAAACAAATGATTTAACACCAGCGTGAGTCCAAGGGCTGCTAGCTCCAGTACCTCCCGTTCGTCCTGCTCCTGTTCGTTCATGTTTTCAATGGACGAGAGTGAAAATGGAAAGAAAAACGCTATTTGTTGTTTATTTATATCACGGAGTCTGTTCTTCTTCTCTGTCTTCCGGTTGTTCCGGTTGTTGCCTCTTTTGAAAGATGAATACACACTACCGCCGCCTGCTGGTAAGGAGAGTTATTGCCACACACGCATACGCAGTTCATATGTGCTCGGCTCGGATTTGCGGTGTGTTCCAGTGCGCAAAGTCGGCAAATACGCAGGAGAGTCCGGCGAAGCAACAGTCGTTGTCGGCGTCGGCGACTTCTCAGGTGACTGGCCGGTGTATCTGGGCCTTTACACAACCTTAACTATGTGCAAATGGCAGATGAAAAAACACGCCAACACAACAACTCATAAATAACACACAAAAGAAACAGCAGTGTTTGTCGGGGCTATTATTACTTTGTAGGTATTTTTTATATTGCTGTACTAGATATTTTTCTAAACAGATGTAATGGCAGTACAGTTGGTTATATGTTTCCAGTGTGAAGCATGCCGTTGTTTCCAGTGTTCAAACAAACAAACCTGCAGGTATTCATTATATAACACCAGGATGAATACCGGGTGGGGCTCCTCTCTTTTATTTCCCACCCAATTCACTTCATTTAATGTTATTTATTAATATAATTATGTATTCATTGATATAACATAATTTCATACGTGTGTGGGTGTGTGCATATATTTGTATATATTTACTAATCAAATAAAAGTGATGCCAAAACAAGAAATGAAAGATAAATAAATGTAAAAACATAATTACCAGGTTTTTAAAGCATTATATCTTAAATTTGTGAACGATTTTTATAAAAGTTGGCTTAAGGGAAATGTAGGATACAGTGCCTGTGTGTGTATGGTAATAAATGACATGGATATACAATTTAATAATAATCAAATTAATATTATTAAATTATCCCAGAACAGAAGAGAAAAATTAAAGAAAAGTAGACCGTTCTTTAGTGAGTTAGGCAAATTTGAAATAAAGAATTAAGTAAATATCATTATAGAAACATAAGTATGTTCATTCATAACTGTTTCATCAATATGTTTGTTTTTCTATTTTTCAGAGTCTCATTCACAACTAAATGGTAAGTCGAAGTTTTATGGACTTTTTTATTTACTTCCGTTAACACTTTGTGTTATTTTTAACAATTTGCTTGATATATCTTTGCTATTATTTTTGTTCATTCATGTTACAATTCATTCTCTTATAAAACACAACAACTTAAAAAAATGAGACCCCCTGCTAAAGACCAGTGTGTGCTGAACTCAATTACACTCAGCGCCACACATGAGAATGAAATGAGAATCCCACCAGGGGCCAGTCTCCAGACACATGCAGTTTATTAAAATACTATTATCTATTCCAAAAAAAACAAAATCCACAAAAACTCTAAAAAGTTGCTTAGTCATCATATCATTTACATGTCGTCACTAACAGCCTATAGACTTCTGGCAATCAGATGCACATACAAACCTCAAAATTACAAATGTAACTTTGCAGTCAATCAGAATCAATCAATATGACAACTCGATATAAAACCCGGGAGAGCAGAGGGGCTCACTGTGTTGTGTTGTGTGTCTCTGTCAGAGTGCGGTAAGCCTGCGCTCAACACCAGGATCGTTGGAGGACAGGCGGCGCCTGAGGGCAGCTGGCCCTGGCAGGCCAGCCTGACTCGATCAGGCAATCACTTCTGTGGAGGGTCCCTCATTAACAGTGAATGGGTGCTGACTGCGGCTCACTGCTTCCCAAGGTGTGTCCTATATCCTATAATGAAATGTATTTATGTGACTTAATTCACGAGGAAATATTATTCTAATTTTTAGGTTCATATTTGTATTTTGTTCCTCCACTGTGACATGTCTCCATGCTTTAATGTTCAGAAAGCTCTTAATTGTTCTCATACTGCCTGTGCTGCAACACCTCTTTTCACCCTCTGTCTGAAACCAGAGCCCAGTCTGCTCTGATTGGTTAGCTGGCTGGCTCTGATGTAATTGGTCAACCGCTTAGAGATTTTCCGCCCCTTAGCCTATCATGTACAATTTGTTGGAGCGGGGGGTAGTACTGTGAACCCAACCCCAAGCACTACTTTTTCTGCACAGCTCTTCCAGTTTTAATTTAGATATACTGCTTTTTTTTATAGTAATTGGTCATATTGTTATACTTTCTGTAATTATGGTACATTTAGTCTTATATCTGGTTTGTGTTATAATTGGTTACATTTATTTTACTTTATAATAGTTTATAAGTACATTTTTTTTAAAGTCTTATTTTACAATTTATTTTAAGCATCGGTAAACCCCAAAGCAAATGCCCTTTACAGTATGTGAAAAATTACTTTACCTGATTCTGATCATTTGAATTTTCATGAATCAATCAATTTATAATTGTTTTAATTTATGTCACTTCACTACGTGAGTTATCATCTGTTTACTATGATATAAGTTTACTAATATTTGTTTTTCTTTTTTAACTCTCCAGTACCGGCACAGACAAACTGATTGTGTATCTGGGTCGCCTAAATCTAGAAGTCGCCAACTCTAACGAGGTGTCGAGGACGGTTACACAGATCATCAATCACCCTGCCTTCAACTCCATTAAGAGCGACAATGACATCTGCCTCCTGAAGCTCTCCTCTCCGGTCAACTTCACCAACTACATCGCTCCCGTGTGCCTGGCAGCCTCGGAGAGCACCTTCTTCAGCGGCACCGACTCCTGGGTCACCGGCTGGGGGGCCATCGCATC
Organism: Notothenia coriiceps; assembly: GCF_000735185.1. NCBI lineage: Eukaryota > Metazoa > Chordata > Actinopteri > Perciformes > Nototheniidae > Notothenia > Notothenia coriiceps. The sequence goes on along the minus strand of NW_011343713.1, from coordinate 157,711 downwards.
TCAAAGTGGGTTCAGAAGGCAACATTTATTTTATTATTGCAAGGTCACAACTCTGCTGTTTAAATGCAACAGACATTTAGATTTCCATTGAGCACTTAACTGAGCACTCATAAGGGTGTCCCAACAAAAAATACATTTCAAAACACACTGAAAAATTGCACAAATTACAAAAACGTTTCACAAATGTCAAAATCAAATCAGAAAACTCAAACATATTTCACAAAAACATAAAACAAAAAAAAACTCAAAATATATTTTACGAACCACACATTTAACAAACATTACATTTTGTCAAATGTCATTATGTTATGTATAAGGTTGTTTTAACATTATTAGAAACAAAAAAAAAGTTTGATGATACGTTCAAGCACTGTAATACTTCATAATTGCAGTAGTTGTAATTTTAAAATGCAGTAAAAATGCTGTGCTCTTAAAGAAGTGTGTATTTGTGTCTCTTCAGCTCCTCTTCCATCCCCAAAAAGCCTCATGGAGGTGGAGGTGCCCATCGTGGGGAACAGGCAGTGCAAATGTGACTATCGAGTGAATACAATCACAGACAACATGATCTGCGCCGGGCTCCGGGCCGGAGGGAAGGACTCCTGTCAGGTGAGCATCTTTGACCCAACCTTCTCCAATCCTTTCTGTTATACAGTATCTATCTTAAAATGGTGCATGTGTACCCTAATAGACTGGTGTCTGGATGACGTATTTTTGTGGTCTGACCCTGAACTCAGCATCTTACTGTTTCCCTCCACAAAACACATTCATGATACTTGTTTTGGTTCAAGCTCTACATATTCACACCACTTTATGGTTTTTGAAGCATTAATGCAATCAAACAGCTAACATTAGCTGTGAAGGAACAACAGCACAGTCACATGACTTCACCTTTCCTCCGCTAAGCTAAGGGTGGTTAATGTTCGATGACGTTTAGTAGTGTCCTTTAATTTCTTCAACTGTGCTCAGAAATTCACAAATGGGGTATTTTAATGACGTATTTTTATGTAGAACAATAACAAAACGGAACAGTTTTAATGCAGGATCAATACCTTTTAAGTAGGTACTTTAACTAGGCTAGATTTAGCTGATTGCATACTCAAAGAAACGTTACTTGTAGTGGACTTTTTTCAGAGTCTGGAATTAATATTTTTACTGCATTCAAGAACCTGAAGACTTTCATATTTGACGTTCCGCAAAGACCCTTTTCTAAATGTGTCTCTCATTAAAGGGGGACTCAGGCGGTCCGCTTGTGAGTAAGCAGGGCGGCCGCTGGATCCAGGGCGGAGTTGTGAGTTTTGGGGAAGGTTGCGCCTTACCTAATTTCCCAGGAGTCTACTCCAAAGTTTCCCGGTATCAGGCCTGGATCAACAGCCTAATCACCAGCAACCAGCCGGGCTTCGTGACCTTCATATCCACAGGGACTGACAGCGACCTCAGCGTGTCCTGTCCCGGCCTGCCCCCCCTTCCAACCTCCACCCCTATACCCCCACGTGAGTACCTGTCACCTGTCAGTCATTTGCAACAGAAATGTAGAAAAGCCGGATTTAATATGGTTGTTTCATTTTGTTGAAAGATTAGCGTCAATGGTTTTTACAGAGGAGATTTTGGAAATGTCTTTTTCACTCCATTAATTTGAAAAAAACATACTTTACATCAGACTTTCAGAATTTAAATAGGAATACAACTGTACATTTGATTGTATGCAATTGCTACTCGATCTCTTGAATGAGATAATACGCATTTTTAGAAAATGGCTTTTAGAGATATATATTGTAAAACTCTTACATGTTGTACACACTACAGGTGAAAGGGTAAACATTTTACTGATAGATTTCACCACAAAACTTTCCTAATAGATAACTTGCATTAAGGCAAATATGTGTTGTATTACAAGTTTTCTGAAATATTAGTGATACATTTTCAAATGATGTATTATTTACTGCTCGCTTTTGAAATGTACACAAATAGAGAAAAACTAAATGTGTATTTGGAATGTTTGCTCTTTTTATAAATTCAGTTTAAGCTTGTTCCACTTTACATTGTAGCTGTATAATTCATACTTTGAAAATTGAAGAATTATGTGTATCATCCACTCCCCCACGAAATTTCACCCTGAAATGTTTGCTGTATTTGGAAACTTTCAAATATTAAGTTCTGTGTAATACTGTGTCTTCAGCACCTGAGTTTAATATCTTTAAATGTGTACGTTGTGATTGTACAGCAAAGGCCACTTCAAAGCTGCCAAACTCTGGAAAAACCACACCTCAACCTCCACCCACTGGTAGGAGCTTTAGGACTTTATATTCCAACACCATAGTTTACATCTAAAACAAGATTATAGCAGTTTTCCTCAAGTACTGTACTTATGTACATTGAGTATTAGGTATTAACATATATATGTATAATACTTATCTTCTCAGAAGTACTCAAAGTATCCAAACTTTGTTGACATTGACAAATAACAACATAAAACACTCTTATGTAATTGTAAGTGATAAAACTTGCAAATCATGTATTACTTATGTAATGCTTGTTTTTGGTGAATTTAGGAGAAATGTACCCACATAGAGAATTTTTTAAAAACTATTAGCAACTAATTGTGCATTTTGGAATTTTCTCTTGTGTTACACGTTCAGTATAACGTTGTACCACTTTACATTGAAGCTGTATGTTGTTTACACATGCTAAAATAGGAATTGATTATAGCAGTTTTACTCAAGTACTGTACATAAGTACAATTTAAGGTATTTGTACTTTGAGTATTAACATTGTTTTTGTTAATAGTTAAATAACTAACATGAGTAATTGTGTTGTAGGACACTAAAGTCAAATATAAAAACATTGCTTAAAAATTTGTAAGTTATAGTAAAAATGTGCAATGCATAATGAAATAAAATAAAGATATTTATATCTTTACATATGTAATTCAAGTTAAATGTCCAATAAATGTTCAAATACAATAATATAGAATACGAATATTTATATTGACATTAGTTAAAGTAAGATTGTGCTGCAAAAACATACAATTAAATAAAGATACTTAAATAAACATAAGTAGTTGAATTAAAATGTCCAATAAAAGATCAAATAAAATGTAAAAGGGTTTGGCTGCTGATGGTTAAGTGAGTCTCTTGGTGAGGGAGGAGTTAAGAGTCTGATGGCCACAGGGAGAAATGACTTCCTTTTTGATGGCCACAGGCAGGAATGACTTCATGTGGTGCTCTGTGGAGCATCTTGGTGTAAAGAGTTGTTCTCTGAAGCTGCTCTTGTGGATTTATTTTTCAAAAGTTATTAATAAAACTAGGTTTGGTTCAGGTTCATTGCTTTGCTGTTTTTTATGTTATCTACTGACTAACCCTTTTCCTTTTGTCTTTGTTTTTAGCTGTATGTCTATAGCTGTGTTAAGTGCTTTGAGAGCAACAAGAAACTAACGTTCAAAAATCTGATTGTGATTGTTTCTCCAGCTGTGTTCTGTGGCAAAGCCCCGATGAATTCACGTATTGCTGGAGGAAGCTCGGTTGCGACGGCCGGCGAGTGGCCCTGGATGGTGAGTCTGCAGAAGAACGGGAGTCATGTGTGTGGCGGGACTCTGGTGGCCGAGGACGCCGTCTTGAGCAACGCCGAATGCTTCACAAGGTGAGACACCTGGAGTAATGGTTCCGACAAATGACGACCAAAGTATGTCCAACTTTAGTCGTAAGATGGTCTTCTCAAAGGCTGCATTGTCACTGCTTTGTAACTACAGTGTGCTAAAACCACAGACGTAAGTCTAGCCTATACAACAACGCACTGTGTCAATGGTTTTTATATTGGACTTTATGGAAAACGCCTATTTTAAACCAATCAGAGGTTTGGAAGTTTTGAGTTCTCTTCAGTCAGATGTCTATAGAGAACTAGATACAACGTCGGAGGCGGGGCCCCGTTCGTTCCTATGAAAGTGGCACATGAAGCCCGAAATGGAAAGACTACAGATTCAAAAAGTACCCGACCTGGGCCCATAGAGCATGAGCACTTGAGTTTTCCTTTAGCCCCGACTCCAATCTCCCACTCTTGGTTCCGTCATGGAGAGGGAAAAAACCCTGGATTCTGCATTTCTACAGCTTTTAGACTCTAATGATTTAAATATTGGATAGGAAAGTTTTCGGACTAGGTAGTTTTTTTTAAGCTAAAAAAGAATTATCCGCTGATTTACAGACGTTTATTTCACAATGTAATTCAATTGGGGAAAAGCATGTTAGGGCCAAAATGACGTAATTGACTGGAAAGTATGTGTAGTACCGCCGTTTGGCCACTTCGAAAATGTGCTTAAACAGCCGGCGCTCTTCCTGGAGGCTTGCTCAGTCCTTGGAATTCGGTGCTCTCTGGGGCGGCACAGCCATCTTTGTAGGAAAGCTTTTATAGCAAAGGCAGCCGCTGTCATTTTCTATGCTGAATGACTGAATGATAACTAGATGTTGACTTATGCTGCACAATTAATCTACGGCTATATTTATATATATTTTGCGACAATTTAGGTCTTAAATGAAATGTTCTGTTTCAGGTTTACTGTAGTTCAGCAATTATTTTAGAAACTCGCATTAAACAGTCAGCAGTTGGCTTCTACCGTATTGTTGTTACAATCAACAACAATGCCAAGTTAAAATAGTTCCAGTTGAACCAGTAAACCAGTTACTTTACTGGCTGCACAGGTTAGTATACATATTGTGGTCGCAGGTATCCTCAAAAGATGGCCAAACTGCTGTTGATGTTGTCTCTTTCCTATTCCTTATGGAGTGTTGCAGGGATACCGTATTTCTGTAGGGGAACCTTGAAGTGAGCATATTCCCGGTTCCCTCTGCAAAAATCCAATGGAAATTAGATTTTTGGGTTATTTCAGAAAGTATGCCATGTGGCAAACAAACGATTATGATAGTTGCATGTTTTGCTCAACAGAATAATCCCTTTTGTTAACACCACTTTTATAATTCTTCAAAAGTAAAAAGCTAACGTTAGGCTGTACGCAGGAAACATACGACTGTCACATTACATTACATTACATTGCATTTAGCTGACGCTTTTATCCAAAGCGACTTACAATAAGTGCGTCCGACCAACAAAATACAAACTTGAAGAAAACAGAATCATATAATTACATCAGGTTTCATAGAACTAAAACATTTCAAGTGCTACTCAACTGGCTTTAGATAAGCCAGTCCTTTATTAGTATATAAGTGCTTTGTTAATAGTTCTATCGCTCGAAGTGGAGTCGAAAGAGATGAGTTTTCAGTCTGCGCCGGAAGATGTGTAAGCTTTCTGCTGTCCTGATGTCAATGGGGAGCTCATTCCACCATTTTGGAGCCAGGATAGCAAACCCACGTGTTTTTGCTGATGGGAACTTGGGTCCCCCTCGCAGTGCGGGTGCAGCGAGCTGTTTGGCTGATGCAGAGCGGAGTGCACGTGCTGGGGTGTACGGTTTAACCATGTCCTGGATGTAGGAAGGGCCAGATCCATTCGCAGCATGGTACGCAAGTACCATTGTCTTGAAGTGGATTCTAGCAGTTACCGGAAGCCAGTGAAGGCAGCGGAGGAGCGGCGTGGTGTGGGAGAATTTAGGAAGGTTGAAGACCAAACGAGCCGCTGCATTCTGGATGAGCTGCAGAGGTCGGATGGCACATGCAGGTAGACCAGCCAGGTGGGAGTTGCAGTAGTCTAGGCTTGAGATGACGAGAGCCTGGACCAGAACCTGCGCTGATTTCTGGGTCAGCTGGGGACGTATCCTTCTGATGTTGTAAAGCGTGTATCTGCAGCAGCGGGTTGTAGCAGCAATGTTTGCAGTGAAGGACAGTTTGTTATCTAGGATCACACCCAGATTCCTTGCAGTCTGAGTCGGGGAAACCACAGAGGTGCCGAAATTGGTTTCGCCCCTCACGTACCACGATCCCACTATGCGCAAATTGGTACAGGAACTAATCCTTCCCGTCTAGTAAGCGTCGTTACCATGCGTGTCGAATGGTAACAGAACCTCACCTAAAGATCGTCAATGCCTTTCGGTCACTTCCCTCGCGCTCTCGCGCACCACACCCTCTTAAATCCTCCAACTTCCCTGTTTGCTCCCGGCAAGACGTAAGTACTCTCGACGTCTCCAGCTAGCGCGGTGTACGGGTCCCAGCATGAGACCACCCCTCAACGTCAATCAGATCCGGACTCTTACGTGCTTCGGACCTGGTATGGACGCAGCGAAAGACGCCAGTCCGCGACCCCTGCATAGGAGAGACTACAACATTTCGGCACATAGACGGGGCGTCGCCCAACAATCGTCGCTACAAACGTCACTTCGCGTCAAACAATAGATCCAGATGTGGGGTCTAAGGAACGTCAGACTACATTAGGCACTGAGTGTTCGGACATACGTCGTCACCATTTACCATTGTTTATTAAATGAGTTGTCGACATGAACCCCATTGTTTATACTGCAAGAACATGATATATTATACTCTATGAACATTTACTCAAAAGGTAAAATACTTTGAGTCTTTTACGTCGGCATGTACAATGTGTAAGTATGTGTCCATGTCGAATAGTACTACGTTTTTGCAGTATCAATATCTCTTTTGTGACCCTTTGTAAAAATGTGTTGTTACTCGACGAAGAAGGTAATTCTTTTTACAACGAGTATGATAATGTAGGAGACTGTCTTCCAATTCAAAATTTCCTGAAATGGACGTCAACGGCAGACTACATTTATTTAATGCTCATTAATAGAGACGAGGAAAAGGAACGACTATGAAACTCGTGCGAAGGTAGTTTGTTGAGAGGACAATAAAGGTAAGGTCATGGAAAATTTAGACCTAGGCTTGCAGTGAGTCAGACGTCAAGTTTCGTCCAGGGAGTTGGCTTTCGACGGAGACGACAGTACTCCTTGACATTATGACGATATCGTCGTAGGAAAGAGAGAAATAGTACGCGAAACTTCAACAGACACGTAAGCTGTGCCACTTACTAGTCACAGAGGATAGCGTAGAGGGTTACTTAACTCAAAGTGCAAGACGTGGAAAGGGAGGAGGTGAGTATGGAGTTCTCTGGACGAGTCCATAGCCTCACACAGGCACAGACTGGGACATTACAGATGACCTAGGGGTCGAGACAAGAATCTTGAGGAGCGAGGCAACCTTTGTTTGGCGAGCTATCAGTAATCGGTGCGTACGAGTATGGTGACATGCGACTGCTGTGCGTTATTAAGACAGGAAGGGGCGATCATTGGTCAGCAGCATCGACCCTGTAGAGAGTCATTTACAGACGAAGTGGTGAGTTCGAGTTGGAACTGGTTGACTTTGACGAAAAGGAAGGCCTTTTCTAACAGGTGAAGACTCGGATNGGTTTCTTTAGGAGAGGGTTTACTCTTGCCTCCTTGAGACTGTTTGGAAAGTGACCAGAAGTTAGAGAAGTGTTGATGAAATGGGTGAGAAACGGTAGAATATCAGGAGCGATAGTCTGAAGGAGGTTTGAGGGGATAGGGCAGAGGTAATGAGGGTAAGAACCTCACTTGGAGAGAGAGGGGAAACATAGGTTAGTGTGTGGGTGAAGGGAGGGTCTGGTGACCCAGTGGTGAGTAAAGATGAGTCAGAAAAAGAAGAGCGAATATCATCAACCTTTTTTTCAAAGTGGTTAACAAAGTCGCTTGACAGAAGGGAGGAGGGGGAAGGGGCTTTGGGGGGGTCCAAGAGGGTGGAGAAGATGGAAAATCGTTTTTTGGGATTGGAATAGGAAGATTGGATCTTATCTTGAAAGAAAGTGCTTTTTGCCTGAGAGATGGAAGCAGAGAAAGAGGAGAGGAAAGCCTGATAGGTTAGGAGGTCGTCATGGTGTTTGGATTTCCACCATTTCCGCTCTGCTGCCCGAAGGATGGTTCTTTTAGCACGCAGTGCGTCATTTAGCCAGGGAGCAGGAGGGGACTGACGAGCCAAACATGGCAACGCTAAGCTAAACTACGGTTATCGCTAGGATAAAGATGGCTAATGTTCAGGGGGGTTACATTAAGTATTCACATTTAGACAATAGTGAGCTACCCGCTTTTAAGACAAGCTTTAGAAATTCACAAAGAACATATTTACCGATGTATTTTATGTCATTAAACAAACAAATCTCTGAAGCTTATTTTAAGCATTTAACCAAAATGTTTTAAATAATTTCAGGGTTTTAGGACTCATTCTGCAGGTCAATATTGAGTTCATGTTTTATCTCCCACAGTTCCCCCTCAGCGTCTGATTGGACCGTTGTGTTGGGTCGGCTGAAACAGAACGGTTCCAACCCCTTTGAGGTGGAAAGGAACGTGTCAAACATCACTCTGAGCACGATGACGGGGTCTAATGTAGCCGTGCTGCACCTGCACACCAAGCCCACCCTGTCCGACTACATCCAGCCCATCTGCATGGACAATGGACGGACCTTTTCCGTGGGAACGTCCTGCTGGGTTGCTGGTTGGAGCTCTGCGAAAGGAGGAGGTGAGATTAAACATTTGCACACTAATATAGGCACTTACAAAGTGCCTCAAGTCCAGGTTTTTAGCAATTTAGATGTTTAATTTCCCGTCTTTTTTTTTGTTCTTCCACTCTTCAGAAAAACAAGTCCTGCAGGATTTTAAGACCTCTGTGGAAAATTGTGGGAACGCGTCGTCGAGTGACATTTTATGTACCAGCACTTTTACACTGGATCCAGTAAGTTATTTATTTTTTCTTTCTTTATGTAGTTAGCCTATATTTCTGTGTTGCTCAATATTTTAATTTAGGAGATTATTTCACTTTCATATGCTTTTTCAGTTTTATAAATGTGTTTTAGGGTCTTTTAACATTGGACACTTAAAAAATTACATTGGAAACACAAGTTGAACATTTTTAAAATAGGCTCCATAACAAAGCTGTCTACAAGCACTACACTATTTCTACAAGCCGTAAGAAGGTATTGTTTGTGCAGCACATCAGAACGGGGATTCATACAAAACTACTGCTTATATTCAAGTATGCAGACTATCAAAACTATACTCGCATGTCGGCTTAGGTGGTATTTTCCTTTATTCTATAAGCACACATCAAGGAGTATGTGAATATTCATATATCGTCTTTTGATTAATATCTACATAATTAAATACATAAAGATTTTTATTTTATTTTATGTGATTTACTTTTTGTACCCTACAGTGTCGTATAGTTAGTTTTTTTAATAGTTAGTTAGTCATTTTATATATCACGACTGCCATAGCACAGTTGCACATTTGCAGAAATAAATAGTTAAATAAATAAAAAGAGTTAATGGATGACATACAAATGTTTTTTATTGTGTAGTACAAAAATGCAAACATGTATTTTATTTCCTTTGATGCATAGCTTCTAAAGCGATGATTGAGAGTGGTATCTTTTTATAAAAGTGTATGTAGTCACGTAGGCTGTTGATTGGCTTTGATTTTAATTAAGAGGTAGTAATGAAGTAGTTAGGGTTAGGTTTCTTTTTAATTATATATAAGATTATCAGCAAGACAATCAGCAGCTTACAGAGGTAATATTGTTTCACCATCCCTCCTAAATGTTGTGTGTCTGTGTGTTCAGACTGACTCTGGCGGTCCGATGATGTGTAAGCAGGACGGCTCCTGGTTCCAGGCGGTGGTGCTCTCAGCTGAAAGCACTGCCAATAAGACCAGAACAAAAGCAGCAGCAGTGAAGGAAAATACAAAACTCAGCCGCTTCAAGAGCTTCCTGGCTTCAAATGTGGGCTTCTTATCTTCAGGCACCTCCAGCAACGCCACCGCTGCCCCCACGCTGCCCACCAACAGCGGGGGGAGCCCTGCTCTCTGCCCCCTCTTCTTCCTCCTCCATCTCCTCATCTTCTCCACCTGTCTCCGACTCTTTTTGTAGAAAAGCTCAAACTTTGTAAATTGTGATTTACATGATGTGGCGATCACAAATGAATGTAATCTTTAATTAATTAATTACTTAATTTAAGAGAAGATTTAGCTCAAAGCTGCATCTATGACTTAATTTTGTGAGCACTTGGCGTAGAGAGGTAGTTAAATCAGACATCCGGGGGGAAATAACAACTTAAGGAGCTGCAATAAGCACAGCAATGCAAAAATAAATCCTATCAGAGAGGCTAATTTCTGTTTAAACAATCCTTATTCAACTGCAGGGTACATGTTGCAGAAACCTCCTATTTTAAGGAAGGAAAGGAAGAGTTAAACACTGTGTCCACACAGCGTCTCTTTCTGAGCGCCTTTTTTCATTTATGTCTGCTCTAGAAACCAACACTACTTTTCTCGTAAGTAAAGAAACGCACTGTAAATATAGAGAAATAATACCACACCTTTATGAAAAAATATATAATGAAGATGTAAAAACTCAGGGCACTATAAGGTACAGGATTGGTGGATTATTTTTTTCTTTTTCTTAGAGTTCCCAACCCTGAGGGTTTTACATAAAGCAACATTTTAAATATTTGTAAAGAAATGTGTGCATGTACAGAGATACATTTCTAAAAGAAAGTTAAAAATAAACTTTTAAATGTGAATTACTTTGAAGGAGATTAATCTGAAGCCAGCTTCACTGCTCTATCACAAAATAAAACATGTTTACATTCATTTTGTGATCCTGTACGCTAACTGCTCCAGTCTAAAAATGAAGAATTGTTTGAGCTGCACTGAAAAACAGTCTAGTACGGTTTATGAAGCTATGGACCATACGGCTATATGCACGTTTTTTTATAATTATTTTTTTAATCACTACAATAATGAAATGTGTGAAATCTTTGTAATATATAATCTTCTACGTACTGAGTAATATTTTGTGAGAACTTTATAATTGTTTATCCTCAAAGTTACATTTATTATGGATCCAGATATAACACACATGGCCTTCTTTTACATCTTTTACAAAGACGTCAACTCCAACTGACGTAGAAGCAGATGGTGTATATTGATACAATTGGACGGATTATTGAACAAATGTAAGATTTAAGGAACACTGAGAGCCCTTGTCTACCTCATAATATCATGGAGCTAACATGTCAACATCTATAAAAAACATTTGCTCTTAAAATACTTCAGCTGCACTTTTCATGGATCATAAGTCTGCCAAGTCTTGCCGTGGATTACACATGCTCTTTAACTGTGAAATAATTGTAAACATTTTTTTGATTTGATGCGATAATGACCTTTTTGAAATATTTCTGTGTTTTCTTTACAAACATCCTGAAGCATATTAATAATTCTCTTTATTGTTTTGGTTCATATCGAGATGATTAAATACATAATGAAAATGTGTTGTGAGTTCATCTCTCTGGTGCGCTACATTTTCACTTAATTATAAAAATAAAAAGATTCTGAGCCCACCCGAGAAAACCACCATTTACAGGTTGGGGTCAGTAAAAAATGTGGATAGATAAATTGTTGCCTATAATAGATCAATAAATAAATAAGGGTTTGATGAAAGAGCATGGTTAAAGGGGCCCTGTTAGGCTCCAATAGATGAGAGTAACACCTACGTCACTTCCGGGCGAAAAGTACGGCCCCGCCCACTTTTGGGGGAAAACAACGCTGTCATTTGAATGGCGGTCAATAGAAATTCTGATTTTTGTCTTTCAATCCGATCAGAAATGGAAAACCGTGGATTTTTGGATCTTCAAAGAGCCCGATTACGATGGCCAGTTAGGCAAACAATTACATGAAATCATTTGAAATCGACAATTGGGCTCGATATATGGTTAAATTAAAATCAGTAGGCGAGGCTGTAATTTTCGCCGGCTGACTCTCTCATGACTGAGGCGGAAAATAATAGTTTTATCATGCCAAAAAGCTGCTGTGTCGTTTATTGCACCACAAACATTAAAACAAATCCAGAGTTACGTGTTTCTGTACTTCCTCTAAGAAGAAAGGACAGTAAAAGAAGAGCTCTGTGGCTTCAGGCTTGATCACCATTCAAATGACAGCGTTGGTTTCCCCCAAAAGTGGGCGGGGCCGTAAAGTGACGTAGATGTTACGCTCATCTATGGACATCGATCGCCTACTGCTATATTTAACCATATATCGAGCCCGATCGTCGATTTCCAATGATTTAATGTAATTGTTTGCCTGTCTGGCCATTGCTCTTAAAAGATCCAAAAATCCACGGTTGTCCCATTTAGTCACAAATAGTTCAAAGTATTCAGTGAGAGAGGATAAAAGGATAAAAACCTCCATTCTGCTATGTAATCCTGAGTCAATGGATATCAATATACTACTGTATATCAAGTTATAGCACATGTAAAGTAGATTAATAGTTAACGGATAAAGGAACTAAAGAGGAAATGTCATTTTTTGGCTGATATAATAATTAAATATGTAAAAATCAATGAACTTCAACACACTGATTTAATCTGTTTCACAAACCTACCAGGTTGAAAAAATACCAAAGGTACCCAAGTTTAGAGAATGAGAATAAAACACTTTGACACAGTCTTCAACATGTGAAAGCTAAAAGGAGTTCTGCTGAGTAACACAATAATTTTCAGTCTTTTTAAAAAAAAATGTAAAAGAAAAAAGAGAAATAGTCCTGGGTAAAGATGCTGACCATGAGCGCCTCTGATTCAAGTCCTTCCCAGTCACTTTCCTCCCTTGGTTCCTGTTATCTCTCCACTGTAAACTCTAAAAATGTCCCTGTAGCATTAGTGCACCAGCATCCTTTACTTGATCCTGATCTCGAAGCAGAGGCAGTTGCAGGACTCACACTCCGGGGGCTGACAGGTGCAGGCGCAGTCCCAACATGCACACTGTGGGGAAACACACGAGACACAGGAGTTCACAATAAGATAAATATAAAAGCTCTGTATGGTAAGCTTTTTGCCTAGGGGGGCTAGATAGAAAGGTAGGTGTGTGTGTGTGTGTGTGTGTGTGTGTGTGTGTGTCGGGTGGGGTGGGTGGGTGGGTGGTGCCGGGAGTTTGTCCCGTTGTAGGGATAACTAGAAGCAAAATCTATAAACTCCATAAGAACCCATTTCTCACAAGCCACATACAGAACGTACTGACACTACAATCAGTCTCATCTCAGGCAGACCAATCAGGTGAAACTTGACTTTGTTCAAGACCGATTTGTGTGATTTGTTTGTCTCAAGAGTTTGACCCTTTAGAATCAGAATCAGAAACAGGTTCATGTATTTCCAAGTAGGTTTACACATACAAGGAAGTTGCTTTGGTGTTTAGGATGCATACATACAACACAATAAGAGAATGTAAGAAAAAGACCATGGAGTGTTTTCACAGACTTATTTGAGCTGCAAACAGTTGATAAAAATACAAATTTAAAGAGAAAAGGAAAGCTTTTTGAATATATACACATTGGTTTTAAGTCTTTGCATGTCAGAGAGACATACATACATAAGTGGCTAGCAAGGACAGGAAAGGGTAAATCCAATTTACGTAGATTTTTATTGCAGAACCGGAACTAAAATGAACCAATATTTGCCTCTAATGCTGTGGAAACTAGTCAAGTCTGAGTATTTTAATAGCCAGAAATCTCAAATTTGCGTGACGTAAGGCCCCTATTTACAAAGCCGTATGCAAAGATTAACTATTTAACATAATACAATGACAGTATGCTCAGCAGGAATGTGAAGAATTCATGATTACACCAGTAGTTATACTGTGTGCAGTATGTGGCGGAGACTTACAGAAGGAGAAGGGCAGGAAACGGCCCGACATGAGCGCAGGGTCGGCAGGCGACAGTCACACATCTCTGCTAAACTCTTACACTGCGCACATATGGACATTTCTGGACAGCAGTTACAGCACTTTGAAGAGCACCGGTCCTTTGAGAGAGAGAGAAAAAACATAATCACTTTCCACACTCCGTACAGATAACACTTAACACTTATTAAGCTGCGCATTACCTAATCGACTACAAACTGTGTTCAGGTGAGTTTTTTTTGTTTTCTTTTACACGCAAACTTTAGTTATTGAGGGTGGTGTACAAAAGACGAAGATAGATGTTTCTTTACTTAACTCTATATGATAATAAAACCCTTGAATCTTAAGATTAGATGCAGCATTGCCTACATGTTGTGTCCCTGTTAAATAACTTATAAATGATAATTAACCACTCTTAAGCCAGACCCTTTTTCTCAAATGTTACAATCACACCTGATAAAGAACTCAAATTATCTCAGATATCTTTCCTATAGTATTGAAAGCCTGAATAGATAGATTTGCAGATAATTAATAGCTGTGTTAGGAGAGCAAGGCTTATCTGGTGCTGCTTTTCAAACACCAGAGGGAGCCAACATCAAAGCCTTTACAACTTCAGCATAGTCCACTTTAATTACAGTTCCTCATGTGTCTACCTTTAGTGCAGGTTAAAGGTAACAACACGTATTCATTTTACATTTTACAAACTGCAGTAAGGGTAACAGGGCACCAACCTTTAGGCAGTATCTGATCCACAGCCCGATCCCCAGGACGATCATGTAGAGGCTCAGAGTGATCATCAGCACGGCAGGCAGAGGGATGGAGAGCTCCCAAATAGGCAGCACCTGAGGAACAGGACCAATGAAATATATAAGGATATGTCACTGAGCAGAGATTAGTGTATATTAATAAATCAGCATTTATTCTTACTGGCATCGTCTCTTCCTGAGAAGACATCTTTAACTGTCACAAGGCTCACATCTCTGGGGAATCTGGCAGGAGAAGAATAACAGATAGAACAGATACATTTATTTTGGCTTTAAAAAATCTCTTTAATTTTCTTCATGTGAAATGTTTAGTATAGTTATAAGTCTAAAGCATGTGCAGGTTTCTCAATGTTCTGTACTGTATTGTTCTTTTCTCTACAACATACAGTATGTGTAACAGCTGTAGTTACATTTCAGATATATATTAGATCATAAAACGAGATGAGCTCATACAATTCCACCAGCTTAAATGAGCTTGACCTGTAACAACCTTTTACAGTCTCTATGGTAACTAACAACATTAAAATGCTGGTCAGCAATGTCTCAATAATAATCTAATGTATAATGCAATACTTATATATGCACAATCAGTACTTCTACTTTCAATATGTTAAGGACATTTAGCTGATTATACTTCTGTTCTTATACCTGACTCATTTTAGTCACACCAAAATACTCCAAAATACTTATCTATGTAAAAGTACACAAGTAAGTTAACTGTGGCCGTAAAAAGGACTCAAGTATTTGTAGTAGGGGGGTCCCTTTGATGGGACAAAGTTGTTTTAAATGTTCGTGAAAGAAAGAAAAATACATTAATTGTATGTTTTATAAAAATGAACAAAGAATAACGTTACAGGAGAAGCATTAGCTAACAATGCTAATGTGCTAATGTCTCACCGTTCTGAATGGTCCTGTACTTTCATAAATGAGCCTTGTGTAATTAATATAAACGCTGGTATATGTGAAGTAAAGTCACATCACCATGTTACACTTTTGTATAAAAGTGTAAAACTAAGAGCGAAGCCTAAATGTGAAAACAAACGGGATGAGCTTCGGCGGAAGCTGCTGCGTTGCCATGGAATCAGAAGGGTCTTCTTCTTCTTTTTGTTTAATGGCGGGTGGCACCATCGCCACCTACTATGCTGGAGTGGGAAAAATTCAGTGAGCTACAAGTAAGAAAAAATAAAGAAAAATAACACAATTAAAAAACAAAAAGAAAACGAAATCCTCTTAATCAACCCAGTACTTTTGAAGAACTAAAATAAAGCTTTAAAGTTGTCCTTGTCGCAACTCAACAGGTTCTTAAGATTTAACATTACTACTCCACATTTCTTTAGCTTTCTCTTCAGTTTTTCTCTGTATGTTTTATATCTGGCAGTGACAGATAACATGTTTGGCCGTTTCTTCGTCTAAGCCACATTCACATGCTCCTGGTGGATGTTTCCCAATTAAATGCATTGTTTTAATCCTGTGTGCCCTAATCTCAGTCTTGTAATAATGTGTTGCTATTTCCTATTGTTTTAAAACCTCCCACTTTTTCCTGTAGGCTATTTTATAAAACAGTAGTCCTTTTTTCCCTTCATCCCACTGCTTTTGCCTCCATGATATGTTTCCGTATTATTGCTTCAGCTCGATTTTTACTAAAAAATAGCTTCTATAATTCTCTCCTGCTTAAGGTGTGGAACACCAGTGAGCTGTGGTGTTCCACAAGGAAGCATATTAGGTCAGTTACTGTTCCTAATTTATGCAAATGACATGTCATCAGCATGTGACTGCAACTTGTTCCTGTTCGCGGACGACTCAGCCCTGCTGGTCTCTGACAGGAGCAGATTGCAGGTTGAAAAAACCCTCAGCTCCGAGCTCGGCAGAATCTGCACCTGGCTCGCCGATAATAAATTATCATTACAACTGGGTAAAACAGAGTCCATTCTCTTCGGTTCGAAACATAATCTCAGCAAATCCGACGACTTCTCAGTTGCAGTGGGTGACATTATTGTCACAAGTAAGTAGGAAATTATACCTAGGATCTATTCTGGAGGCAAACCTCTCCTGTGACAAAATGGCATCCAATGTAATAAAAAAAGTCAATCAAAGAACTAGATTCCTATACCGGATCTCCTCTCTGGTAAACAAAAACACCCTGAAACTCTGGCAGGAGCACTCATTCAAGGGTAGGCCTACTATGACTATGCTTGCACGTCATGGTACCATAGCACCTCCAAGGCGCTAAAAATAAAACTTCAAACATCACAAAATAAACTGGTCAGACTACTGCTTGAACTTTCATCTAGAACCCACCTCACCTCTGCCCACTTTGACAACCTAGGATGGCTTAGAGTAGACGACAGATTACAGCTACTTGCAATGGGCCTGGTCTACAAGATACACTACACCTCTATGGTACCCGTGTACATGTCAAAATTCTTCCCAAAGGTCAAGGAATACCATGATCATAACACCAGAGGGAGCTCCACAAATCATTTAAAACCCAGATTTGGCACAAAAAAGGGGGAATAAACGTTTCGCAATTATGCCACATCAAGGTGGAACGCTCTTCCCACTACTGTAAAGGAAAGTAAAACTATACTTACCTTCAAAACCTCTCTTAAAGAGCACCTTCGGGGGAGAGCATTGCAAAACTGGCTCCGGTAATGGTACAAATCTCAACCTGTCGTACAATGGACAGCTTCCCCCCCCATCTATGGATATACTCGCATTTTAGACTCTGTTACTAACTGTATATCTGTAGACTTGGTATGTCTTAAATGTCCGGTTAGGATGTATTAGAACGAAATCTAAAATGAAAATTGTAAATAAGCCATCTGTATGTAAAAAACCACCTGTATGTAAATTGTAAATAAGCCATCTGTATGTCAAATATGTCTTATATGTCTTAAATGATATGATGAATTGGAAATGGGGGACCCTGATGTAAACAAGACGAAAGTCTTTCTCTGGTCTGCATCCCCTTAACAATTGTATGTTTTGAGCTGTACTGTACTGTACCCAATATACAAGCTGTTAATAAACTTTTCAATCAATCAATCAATCAATGCCCCTCTGGGCTGGAATCCCCAAATCTAATTTCTTTTTCAGTATGATGTAGCCTATATAATGACTCATATATGTCATAGTAGTAGGCTATGTCTAGTCTGTTTTGGGATGACATGAACTATAATCATATCAGGGCTAGCGAGTCTGAATATACTAGCCTTTTTAATTTGATGTTGTTCTATCCACTGCAATGCATTAACTATAGCCAACATCTCGACTATGTATAGAGATTATCTGGGGTTCTTATTTGTACGTTTATTTATATTGTATAACATAATGTAATGGATGGAATAATATAGTCAAATTGGCCCTCAGAAGCAGGGCCGCCCCTGGCCAACTTGTGGCCCCACGCAAAGTTATGTGATGAGACCCTCTGTCGACGGGGGGGTGCTAGTGGCGCACGCACCGGAGCCTCGCAGCGGTGAAACTGTGGCGCGCTTACGGTACGTCCACACGGCAGCGTCGCGTTGAAGCTTGCCGGTGGGCGTGTCTGGCGTGCGACCAACAACCAACCACATTAATCTCCCACCCCGGACACACAAGCACGCAGTTTGATTGGCTTGCGCTTGTACTGGCATATGATTCGATTGGCTGGCGCTTCCTCCAACGCTTGAAAAGTTGAACTTTTCTCAACTTTCGAAGCAAGCAACGGAAGGCAAAGTGACGCGACAGAACCACAATGCAGTTTGGCAAAGTGTGACGTCACCCCATTCAAAGTGAATGGGTAGGGTCTCCGTTGCAGCACGCAACGCTGCCGTGTGGACCTACCGTTGCAGTAATTGCGCCGCATATGCAGGGGCGCCGTAAGGGGGTGAACAGTTCTAAGTGCCAGTGACTGACAGGGGCCCAAACAATTTTAGAACATTAAAAAAAAAAAGTTTAAGTAACCAATGTGATTATCTTTTCATGTGGCCCAAAACCCCTGGCAGCGCCCCGGCGCATATGCGCATAAAGGTGCGCCGCATTTTTGTTTCGGACGAGGCTCCCTCCGCCAGGTGAGGCCCCACACAGTCTGCGTGATCTGCGTGTAGGGAGGGGCGGCCCTGCTCAGAAGGGACAAATAGTTTGTATACATTATTTTAGTTTTTACATTGTTTAAAAAATCATTCAGAATTAATAATTAAAACTTATTTTTCTTCTTCTTTAACATTTCATTTTTGTAATTCATTCACTATGGCAATCTGAAATAACAAATCTTATCCTCCAGGATTAACAGACACCGCATCACACATAAAACATTTATTTGGGATAATAACATCTCAGTTTAGGTGGTCCTTCCTTCTGAATTATAATACAATATTGGCAACCATATTAAAAATTACATTTTTCTGGTTCAAATTGACAGAAAAAAACATGTGTTTAACAAATGATAAAAAAGGGAAATGTTGATGTTTGTGATGTTGGTAATTTTCCTGACGATATGATTACGTCACTTTTCCAGTAAAGTTGAGAAACGTTCGGGCGTGGCTGCAGTCGACGTCTCGCCCGTACGTAAACTACGTAGTGACGTTGTTTTCAGGGCGGGGCTATAAAGCCTTGTTTTTCAGTGTAACTGGCTGAAAGAACTCCATTTTGTGAGAGCCGTCGAAGCAGACCCTGCACCGTCCCCGTCAACAGGAGACACTTAGAAGCGACAAATAAGTCACAGTTAGCCGACGAACCGCTCGTTTATCAAGTTATTATCCGAAAGGAAAGCAAATCTTATCGTATGTCCGATATCCAGAACCTCCAAACTTTTGGTAAGTGATTTATTTTATCAAACTAACCCGGCAGACATTAAGATTGGGGGGGGGGGGGGGAAGGGCGAGAGCTAGCGGAGCTAACGGCTAGCTTCTGCCTCACGTCGAGGTTTTAATTGCGTCGAAAATGGATTTAACTTTATCACAGTTCTTGTTTCTTAAATCCATCGATTTGAGATGGATCAGTAAAGCCAGACATATTTAAGTCTACTACTTTGAACTATTCATGGATAATGTAACCGACTAGCCGGCCATTTGCTAAAACTGCCGCCATTAGGCCTACATTCTGTTACGTTAGCTTATTCTTCACTGTGTTACCGTTGAGATGGAACTATTGTGATGTGGGCTGATTTCAACATACATTCATTCAACTTGATTATAGATGTATTCTTAGACTTCTAATTTACGCACCGAAAATGAAAGTTGTCGTGTCACGATTGTGGTTTTAATGCACAATCGTGTCTGCTGGCTAGCTATGGCTGCCAGGCTTTAGTAAGCAGTATATTTAGCTCGGTACGTCTGCGCAGTTCTTCATCCGAAAAATGGCCCTCCCTAAGAGCTCTGCCAGATATCAACACAAAGAAAATGTTGTTTGGCCAAATCCGTCATACATATTTCTTGAATTGTAACTTTTCTTATGGCGATGCATTAAAGAGGTTTTTCTTGAGCTTAGTCTATTTTTCTTAACGTCTTATGTCATTGTTTACCTCACCAGACCCCTTTGCTGATGCAACTAAGGGTGATGACCGCCTCCCAGCCGGGACAGAGGACTATATCCACATAAGAATCCAACAGCGGAACGGCAGGAAGACCCTCACTACTGTCCAGGGCATTGGCTCCCGCTATGACAAGAAGAAGCTAGTAAAGGCCTTCAAGAAGGTATGGAGAAATATAATGCTTTCCATTAATCTGCCCTTTATCAGTAATCTTCTTACCTTCAATCAAAAATAAATAATCAGTGTTGTGATAGTAAGAACTGCCTTGTTCTAGCAAATGCTTAAAGATGGATTTTTTCCAGTCTATTTAACCACTTTTTTTTTTTTACCTTAACAGAAATTTGCGTGCAATGGGACAGTGATTGAGCACCCAGAGTATGGTGAAGTGATCCAGCTTCAGGGAGACCAGCGCAAAAATATCTGCCAGTTCCTTATTGAGGTAAGCCTTGTTATTATGCTATGCATAATTGTTTGAGTGTTAAGGTACATACTGAGTGCCAAAGGGCGTTTTCTTTTTTTGATCTCTTATTTCTTCTTTGCAGATTGACCTGGCCAAGGAGGAGCAGCTCAAAGTCCACGGCTTTTAGGAGCTGCTAGCAGCCCTCTCCCCTTCTCTTCTAGAAGGCCATTAAACCCCCTCCTCCTCTTATGTGCTGCTGTTGCTCTTCCTTCCCCCTCTCTCCCCCCTCTGCTACCCCACCAGCTCCTATTAGCTAACACGTGAATTACCTCTGACAAACATGGGATTCTGTAACACCAACGCCCCCTTACGCCACCAGGGGGCAGACTCGCTCTCACAAAGACACACCACTGCAGCTCCACACAACATCAGGGACGAGTGGTGATGACCCTCCCACACACTTCTTCCTTCCTTTCCCCCCTGTTTTTGTTAATTTCCTTTTTTAATTTCCCCATTTTAGGTCTTGTGCCGCAACATGGAGGCACCGTTTCATGTAACTTTTTTGTTTTGTACTACAAGGTGTTTCAATAAAACGTTGAGTCTCCACATGTTGGAGTGGTGTCATTGGGAATGGGGCCTGGGTTTGTACAGGAAGGTTGTAGACTTTTAACTATTCACTGCTGCAGGGGCTTTACTCGGAACAGCTGCAGGTTGGAGGAGGGCATTTCTGTTAAGGTGTTCTGCCTCAGGAGTTTGGCAATTTAGTGTCTTCCCTCTTTTTAGTCTTCAATATACTAATTGCACCGTTTCCATGCCCAGCGCATTGTAAAGTATTCACATCTTCACCACCTCCCAGAAATGTTTTTTTTTTTTTTTTTTTTAAATGTCTGATTTTTTTTCTAATTCCGTTTTTTTTTTTATTGCTGCCAATCCAAGTATTAAAGCTAAATCAGGGATTCAGTGGTGTTCTTACTCTGATCAACGTGAGTCTGCATCAGTTATGTGATCAGAGCCCTCCAGAGTAGGGAATTAAATCAAATACTGGTAATATATGGCTGTTGCTTATTTCACTTGAAGTATGCTTTTTAGTTGGTAACATTTGAGATTCATTTTGGACTTACCGGTAAATGAAGTGAGTTTCCTACTCTGGCAGATGACCAGCTTTCCGGTGTGGACTGTAAATGAGAACTACTTACGGTTATGAATATGTGATTCTTTAATTTCCTACAATGCAATAATTTATAAACCTGAGAAAAAATCTAAGTCATGGCCAGTTCACACTGTGCGGAGGGAGTTGGAGAGAAAGTCTTTTTTGCAAAATCCATATTTGGTTCAATAAAATGTCTGCAGTTGATACACATGTCCTGTTTTTTTTGTTGTGTGGGCTTTTTCAGTTGTCCTCTCCTTTTGGTGTTGACCATACTTGTCACACACTGCAGAGTGTATTAGGACGCATGATAATTACCAAAATCATAGATAAGTCCTGGACCCTAAATCATATTGTACTGAGTAAAAAATATGTATTGCTCTATTTAAACAAGAGGGGGAAATATTTAGAGGGTTTATTACCAAATGCAAGGTAAAATAAATAACTTGGTCACAGTACCTAACTAGCCACTTACCATTTTTTAATTTACACTTACAGTTGTGTTCATACTTAAGACCATTCTCCAATTATTTGAAGGCTTTATTTTATCAGATATATTATATTTATTACCATGAGGACCAATACATTCTGGTCAGCATTTAGCATATGTTGAATTATAATAAAAGAAACCACACAACCAGAAGCACATGAATATCTCTAACATGTTTTTGTACCAGTAATAACATAACAATTTACTTAACATGTTGCTGAAAATGGACTTAAGTCACCTATGATTCTTTCAACAGGGATAACCCCTTCAACTTCTTTCATGTTTTCTACACAACAACCATTTAATACTTGCACCAGATTGGCTGTTATTTGTGATTGAGCTGATTTAGGGAGGATATCAATATCCCAACATAAACAGTGAGGAGAATATCAGATTACTTTACAACACCAACATGTCTGGCAGAAGGATTCACCATGGTAAGTATATTTAATAAAAAGTACTCCTACTTTCATAAGCAGGTTACTTTTAGGAGTAGCATTTATTATTGATGTAACAACCGACTCTCCAAACAATAAACATTATTATTAGCTGTATGCGGAGCTGAACCCTGTTGATAGTATTTTTTTATTATTATTATAAGAGCTATATGTTCTCAATGTTTTCCTTCTGCTTGATAGAAATTTCCAAACTCATTTTTTAAGACACTTTTCACATTTATGTACATATTTGGCGGTATACAGCGCGGTGCTGCTGCTGTGTCCGACTCGGTGTGCGGTGGTGTTGCACAGGGTGTGGGTGATGGTGATGATGTTCAGGAAAGGGAGGTGGTGGTTTTGTGTGAAGTAGAAGAAAAGGAGGATGGGAGAAATAAAAATAAAATACAATCTTTAGATTCTGTTATTTATTTTTTAGAACTTTTTTATTACATGTGCACACAATTTCCCCTCAAGATGTATACGTTTAATAGATAATATTAACAAAATTGGTAATAAACTCAGCTGTTAAAATGATAGGCAACCGTTTCCTCCCTCTAACACAAGAACTAGTAATAATAATGGTTATAACAGTAATATAATTTGATTAAAAAAAATAATAATAATCAGTACTGAGCTACACTATAGTAATTAATGAACAATTCCAATTAAATGATGTGGTTTGAAGGAAACTCCTTTTTTGAAAATCCATTCCAACCAGATTCTAGGAGCCGATTAGTGGTGGGAAAAAAATCCTGAAAAGTGATGCCATAATGTTCAAAACAGATCAAAACTCGAAAGGGTCAAAGCATATGTAAAGGCTCAAATGAATCATTCATGCGGAAAGAGTCGGTCTGCTTTTGAGAAAAATGAAGTTCTAGTTGGAAGATGGGCTTGGTCTAAGCGGGTGTTGGAAGTAGGGGGTTATTTGTCTCACTCCTCCCTGCTTGAAGCTTTTGCCCTATTTAAGCTTTTAAAAAATAACTTTGGAGACCACTTTGGATAACACCAGCCACAACGCCAAATTGGGCTAGTTGTGAGAAGAATGGGGAATTGGTGTTTCCTAAACTTTGTACTCCCTACTTCCAGAAATCTTACTTCTACCATGCCAATCTTCAAACTCAACTTCGTTTTGTTCTCAACTGCACCTGTAACGTAACGTGGCAGCATCTTTCAAAGTTGTGATGCTAGGTCACAATTTACCGAAACAAACTCGTTTTTCTGTAGTAGTTCCTGTTACAGTATGTTTCCAGCAACACATTTTCGCATGATGACACACAAAGACGTTCACAAGGCTGATAGAAAGTAGAACTAACTTTTCTTCTGCTATCTACTAAGGTGTGGTAGCAGAAGAAAGGTTAGATCTACAAGAATGTCATCAAACTTGTGTTGCAGAATTTTGTCTCATTGTCATGCTTAAACGCTTAACACCAATGACGGCCTTGTTGTTGTTCCCTAGATAACAAGCAGGCCAGAAAGCTGCAGATGGTGTTGGTTGGGAAGAAGAAAGTTGGTAAGAGTGCAACAGGAAACACCATCCTCAGGAATGAACAGTCTTTCGAGTCGCGGATCTCTTCCACCTCTGTGACACAGAAGTGCCAGATGAAGAAAGGGCGGTTTAATGATCAGGAACTGGCTGTTGTTGACACTCCTGGCCTGTGGAGAGGCAACCCTGACAAAGAGATGAAGGCGATCCAGCTGTGCCTTGAACCCGGCCTGCCCACTGTGTACCTGGTCGTGTTGCAGCTTGGCACATTCACTGAGGATGAAAGGCAAATGGTGAAAATAATCCAGAAGGCCTTCGGTACAGAGGCGGCATATACACCATGGCCCTGTTCACCAGAGGAGATGATCTGAGGGCTGATGGAAGGTCCGTTGAAGAGTTAATCGGAGAAGATTCTGCCCTGTGTGACTTCATTAGAGAATGTCATGGGCAGTACCATGTTTTTGACAACAGAGAAAAAGATGATCCCTCCCAAGTTAAAGAGCTGCTGCAGAAGATCAACCGCATGGTGAAGCACAAGGAGAAGCTAACTCCTTCAAAAAAAATCATCACTCTATGTGCAGTGATCGCTGTCATAGGTATTGGGAAACGCATTGTTACTTGAATGCTTTCTGTAGCTTTTAATAGGAAATGTACCACCACGTTGTCTTGTTTTGAAAGATTTAGGTCCAAGGTCCTACATTTAATGTGCCCTCTGCCACGTTTGACCTGCCTTCTTTGCATACTACAATGAATTTTTTGTAGACCACCCAGTAGTTATTGCAGATGAACAAAATTACCTTTGTTTTTTATAGGAAATGAATTGGACATCAAGTCCCGTCAAGTCATTGGTGTAAGAGTCCAACGGCTTGGGTTTTGGTGTTTAACATTAACAAAAGTTAACGAATATTAAAAGGTATAAGTACAAAAATAAACTAAGAAAAGAAGAACATACAAACAAAAAGATGTAAATTACTATAAAATATGTACATATGTAATATAGGTGTAATATGGATGTAATACATCATTTCAAGTATGACTAAAGTGCCATAATATAATTATACATCACAAAGTATGAGTATCATTTTTGAAACACCACATTGAAACTCAGTGTAGGGGGGAAGTAAGTGCAAATGGTTTATCATAAATAACACATCATAAATTGTTTTCTTTTTTGAAGGATGTGTATCACCTATGGATTAATTTGTTTAGAACTTGAAATAAGGACCAATCTCAGGTTGAAAATAAATCAGGATAAAAGCGTCAAAATGTATCTATACAAGTTGTTACAATACAAGGAATCTTTAACATCACATTTATCTTGTTGATAGAGTGGGATAAGATGGTTTAAGCCTGAGAGACCATTTTGATTATTGATATCATATCAGAGACCCTCAATATATATATAAAAACATCAGGATGACTCTTTCTTGGTAAACATCTGACTGGGCTGTAATTTTACATCTGGTATTTTTTTAAATTAGACAATAACAATATTATTGACAACATTTCCAACAACACCTTCTTCAGAAAGTCATTTTTTAAGGAGAATAACTCCTATATAGTATAAACAGACAGATCAGACTCTGGATGGTAAAGGTGGTATACTTTTGAATGCTCCCAACATATGTGTTTCCTTACAAAGTCAAAGATTATGTATATATTCGTAAATATTACATTACATTGCATTTAGCTGACGCTTTTATCCAAAGCGACTTACAATAAGTGCGTTCGACCAACAACATGCAAACTTGAAGAAAACAGAATCATATAAGTACATCAGGTTTCCTAGAGCTAAAACTAAAGCTTTAGATAAGCCAGTCCTTTGTTAGTATATAAGTGCTTTGTTAATAGTTCTATCGCTCGAAGTGGAGTCGAAAGAGATGAGTTTTCAGTCTGCGCCGGAAGATGTGTAAGCTTTCTGCTGTCCTGATGTCAATGGGGAGCTCATTCCACCATTTTGGAGCCAGGATAGCAAACCCACGTGTTTTTGCCGATGGGAACTTGGGTCCAAATTATAACAAACTGGACTCATTGTAATTATATAGAAGACTGGTCTTTCAGTTATTATATGGGGTTTATTCAGTGTGCGTACATTAAACACAATTGTTACATTTAAAAGAGCACTCCACATGTGTTATAAATCTCAATCTCTACATGTATGGCATCCAATCCATTCCTGTGTCTGTTGAAGTGGTCTCTTAGTTTTTCCAGAGCTGTCTTTTTAAACACTTTATATTACGAAAACCTATTATTTCTCCTTTTTAAATAAGTCCTTAATATTATACCTGTTTAAGTTGTTAAGCGAGGGTTTCTATAAATGTTTTTTGGATATCCTTATTTATTATCTCTATTCAAACATACATTCGTCATGGAACTAAATAACCTTTTTTTCTGCATTTAATGCTTATTGTGTCTATATTGTACTTATTTTAATGAACACCTGTTACATGCTTTTGTTAATTGAAAAAAATTATATTTCACCTTATATTCAACAAAAAAATCTTAGTATATATTTTCACATACTATCAGATGTAAAACCTGCTGTAAAAAAATGATGAAAATTAATTGATTGATTTAATCTTTTCAATATTGTAACCGTTTAAGTAAAGTTAAGTTTGGGTTTCTGTCAATTTGATATCATCAATTCGTCTGTCTATTTTCACATCATTCTTTCATGGAACACATATCTTTGATTTCTCCCTTTTTTATGTTATCTTTATTGTACGCCCTTTTCTCAAGACTTGTTATATTTCCAGAATGGTATTCAATAAAAACACAAACATTTTACTCATATTCATTTGAAACTTGACTGTAAAAAATGTTTTATGTTATCCTTAATTCTATGCTACAAACTATATCATGGAACTTATACATTATTTATTTTGTATACTGTACTAAATTAATTTAAGACTTGTAATTACAAAATGTGTCGTTTTAATATTGAACACAATTAAAACGTAATTCCACAGGGGGCGCTGGTTGGTTAAATGTGATACTGAAGCGTGCCACAATTTGAGAGTAGAAGAAGAAGTTCACTTCACGCACTGGTTCGGGGCAGTTGTTGAACGCGAGGCAGACGGAGTTGTGCGGGAAGCAGTCGCCAATTTAGTGGTTGTTCAGTCTCAAATACCCAACAGG
This sequence comes from Notothenia coriiceps, assembly GCF_000735185.1. Taxonomy (NCBI): domain Eukaryota; kingdom Metazoa; phylum Chordata; class Actinopteri; order Perciformes; family Nototheniidae; genus Notothenia; species Notothenia coriiceps. The sequence goes on along the minus strand of NW_011343713.1, from coordinate 130,662 downwards.
TGAGGGGAATCCATTTAAAAGAACACCCAGTGTGAGTGTGTGCGGACTTTAACAAACAGGTAGGCTCTTTCGTAGCCGAGAATTCAAGTGTTTTGAGGAAGGCTGCTAGGCCTCAAAGGCTAATCGCCATGAGTTACGGTAGGCCTCCGCCAGACGTCGACGGCATGACTTCCCTAAAAGTGGACAACTTAACGTACCGAACATCTCCAGAAACCCTCCGACGGGTGTTCGAGAAGTACGGCCGCGTAGGGGACGTCTACATCCCCCGAGACCGATACACGAAAGAAAGCCGCGGTTTCGCATTTGTGCGTTTCCACGACAAACGTGACGCCGAAGACGCAATGGACGCCATGGACGGCGCGCTCCTTGATGGACGGGAGCTGCGAGTCCAGATGGCCCGGTACGGAAGACCACCCGACTCTCATTATGGTGGTAGTGGAGGAGGAGGTGGAGGAGGAGGAGGAGGAGGCGGCGGGGGTGGTGGTGGTGGCCGCGACCGAGATCGAGATCGCGATCGCGACGGTGGTGGTGGTGGCGGAGGCAGCCGACGAGGAGGAGGTGGTCCAACCAGGCGATACGGTGGACGACGAAGCAGAAGGTAAGAATAGGCGCGCAAACAGCTCTATATACACACACACACACACACACACACACACACACACACACACACACACACACACACACACACAGTAGCCAGACTCCATTAAAGAAACTGCCGATTCAGAGGGATCCCATTCTACTTACCATTATTGTCCTCATCGAACACAAGTAAAGTATTTTTCCGAACCAGCAATATCCACTCTACAATTCAGCACAGATTAAATACGAAAAAAACATTAAAAAAAAAAAAAACTAATCCGTGACTTTCGAAGTCTGTGAATAGTATGCCACTTCTTTACATTTAATATGGTCCCTTTCAATGCATTTTATTATTATATAATATATAAATTAACTACTATTTCAGTAAATACAGGGTAGGAACACGTGACTTTTTGGATAACTCTGTTGCCAGACTCCATTGAATAATTAACATATTCATGAGGGCCGTGCTCTTTTGAACAATACTTTTCCCAGAGAACGCAATTTAAGTATTTTATCGAAACTGCATAATCCAGATACAGCAAAACTTTTCCAACGTATTTTATTTTCCACCCAACTGGCCACAACTGAAACTATTTACATTTATAAGAAATTCCACTTTATGATGTAAAACAGAGAAAACCAAGAAGCCTTCATGTCTGAGACCCAAAAAACGTGTTTTTATGTCAAACTGTTTCCACATTTTGGACCCCAATTTAACGCTATGAATGTTTCCAGCTCCTCTCCCAGCCCGAGAGACAAGAGACGCAGCCGGTCCCGCAGCAGGAGCCGCTCTCGCTCCCGAAGCCGATCCCGCTACAGCAGATCCAGGTCCCGCTCCTACTCCCGATCAAAGTCTCACTCTCCCAGGAACAAGAAGGTCAAGGCCCCCTCTCGTTCTAGATCTAGGTCCCGATCCAAGTCTAAGTCAAAGTCCAAATCAAAGTCCAAGTCCAAGTCCAAATCAAAGTCCAAGTCCAGGTCCAGAAGCCGCACCCCCTCCAGAGGGTCCAGGTCGAGATCTAAAAGCCAGCCCAAGACCGCAGCAGAGAATGGAGGGGAAACCCCATAAAGCTCAACATCAGGTGAGTGTTGACTACATGTTGCAAAGATTTGTTTTGTGTCCCTTTTGGAACTTTTTAAATATCAGGACGGGAGACAGAGTAGTTTGAATTTTACTCTTGGTAAGTTTATCCCCGTAAGCAGCAAATACAGCAGATACTCTGACATTTTTGGTTTTAAATAACAGTAGCTGTTTTTTTTTACCTTCGAAAGGATGCACCATGAGTCTTTTTTTTTTTTTACCACCCTTGCAATCGTGACCTGCAAAGTCTTCGAACCCATAATCACATTTATGCAACACCCAGTATGAAAGATCATATTATTTAGTGAACACTAACTATACTAAGTTATACTAAGTGTTTGTTAAGAACAGTTCTGTAAACCAAATCTGGAATTTTCTCCTTCCCAAGCTGCGGCATCCTGTTTGCTAAAGTGGAGTTTTTGCTGAGCTGAGGCAGTATGAGCAGTTAGCAGCTATGTGGTGAGCTGCTGCCCGCAGGCCTCTGCTGCTGCAGCTGCTGCTGGTGGGGGTTTCTGTGCAGCAGGGTGTTGGAGGCAGGCAGAGTTGGGGTTTGGTGTAAAGGTACGTCTGTCTGTGTACACCACCGGAAATTAAACTGTCCTCCAGTGCTTGCCCCCAGCCCAGAAACGTTTGGGCTTTCGGGGTGCTGAGGTTTGTCTCCTCATATCAGTTGGTTCACTTCCCTTTTTTTTTGTTCAACATAGGGCAGGGAAATATAAATTATGTCAAGTATCTCAATATTGTTTATTAAATACAGTATTGTTTAGTTGGCCGAATTTTTTTTGTGTGCATGTTTTATTACCTTTAAAGTAAATTGCAGTATAGAAAATAAAAATAAATACCAGGGCAGCCACATTTTGCAATATGCAAGCCGGTCAAAGTTCATGGCGCCAAATATTTACAACGTACTATGTCCCAATTGCTTACATACTAAAAAATAAGGCTAATAATTGGGAACCAGCCATAGGCTACATACATTTGCACATTCGCAATTAAGTGGGCAGTCTATATTATTTGTTTCACCTTTACATGGCAACGTTTTTTGAGATGGAATAACATGAAAAACAAAATACATGGGGGGAGCTATGCAAATGAATATTTGGGACCATGACTATAATAATTATAAGTTAACGGTCTTTAGCGAAGCTAAACTACATGAGCTGTTGTCCAGGCAGCGCATTAACAGGCTTTTATAAAACCAGTCTGATTTGGATTAATTCTGCGGTCCTCTGTGACTTGGTTCTGTCTAACTTTCTCTGTTCTGGCAGTTTTCAGGGGACGACTGACAGCTTCACGTCGCAGACTGGATCCAACCCAAGCAACAGTGTGCCGCTGTAAAAGGTTATTATTGTGTCTTCCATGCTTTGTTTCTTTTATTCATTTGGCCACAAAAATGGCTCTGTCACTTCATCAATGTGCTGTGATTGTTTTTATTTTTCATAATGATTTTTTAAAATCTGTTTCACTGTGGAGAGGAAACACTGTTCTGACCTGGTTTTGTAAAGATGACCCAGGATAAAAACAAGTCATGTTTGTACCTCTTCTGTGCGCTCTTCTCCCCACGGGCCTGTGTCAGGAAGAGATAGAACGTAGTCTGGGTTTCTTTCAATTGTCTGGCTTTGTTTAATCTTACTTGCAGCAGAGATATTTAGTCACCAACTTTCTCAACACAGCTTATGAATATAAAAGAAACAAACCTTACAATAACAATTCAATCACATGCAACAGCCACGGGTCAAATGTTGGTCATGTAACTATACTTGTGAGTTATTCTCTTGGCAAAAAGCTGTTTCTATTTGACATAATTAAAAGGGAAATATTTCTAGAGCTGCAACTGACAATAGTTGTTTTCCATTTATCAATCAATATGTTGACTATTTTCTCAATTTATTCAACCTTTTGCTAACTCAAGCGATTAAATACCGTCTTTGTGTATTTGTCCCATTTCAAAATGCGGAAATTTCTCTAATTTGTTTGTTGTATTCATCCCTAAAGTCAGCCAACACGGTAATTCCGTACACAGGCCCGTGGTGTCCACACACATCTAAAGAAGCATTTCAAAAAAAAAAAAAAATGTTAAAGATAAATCGACAACAACAAAATCAAACTGCTTTATATCACTTTAATTTCAGTGCAAACAATTCATTAAACTGAAGTAACCCCTCAAAAAAACCACCTAATTTACAATCTTTTATTTCAGCAGCTCAGGGCGTATTTGTTAGACAGGACAGCAGACCATTTTAACTCCTGTGATAAATGTGTTAAATGTAATTGCATAAACAGTGAAAAGTGACCGGGGTTGATGCATCAGTTTGAAGATTGTTTCACAGATTTTAAGGACCTTCAATATTTTGTTGCCAGGGCATAATTTACTGGACTCTAGACAAAGTGTCTTTGTGGGGTATTTTTATTTTATTTTTTTATGCTAATCCTGCTTGTATGTTTTGTTTTGTGCACTAGGCGCAGTTGTGTAGCCGTTGAGTATTGCTGGTTAGCTGTTAAGGTGGCGTGTTGCTCTGAAGAGTGCTCCTGTGACTACCAGTGGTGCAGTGCTACATTCTCACCCTTTGTAAGATGACATGCTTTTTTTCCTTTTTTCTCTGTATGGTCATGGATGATAAATGTGACTTTCATTAAAGATTTGGTGTTTTGTCTAAAATTGATTTGTTTTATTTTTGTGTTGTATGTGGCATGCTTTAAAACATATGCAAGTGGGAGAGGAGGTATTTAGATAATTCACTGCATTAAAAGTACTGTGATAATACTCACTAGATTCCAAATGTTTTTTGTCACTGTTATACAAGTATAATGGTAAATATAAGAAGCGTTTGAGGAATAAGACAAGAGCAAAGTTTTTTAAATGCAAAAAATATGTATATCTGGATTAAAAGTGGCAGTAATGTGCACATTTTGTATTATACAGATGTATTATCACAATTAAAAAAATAAATAAAGTTACTTGATTAAATATACCTTTTTTACATTCCACAACTGAGATAAAGTATTAACACAAAAATAAAAACACTACATTTCCAGATATACTATGTATACAAAATGTTCCTGGACAAATATTAAGATATAATGGGAGGAAAATAAACTAAAAGGTACATGATATCGAGACAGGATGTAATAAATATCACTAGTGAGCCAATATGTTTATGGTGTGTATAGATGATGCAAGAGTCGATGTAACATTAATAGTTGAGTAAAAAGTTCAACATTTATTTCTGAGTTGTAGTGGAGAAGAAGCAGCATGAATAACTTATTCAATCACTGTTATGGGTAAATATCAGAGGTGTAAAGTAACTGTACATTTACTCAAGTACTTTAGTTAAGTCCAATTTCAGATCATTGTAATTTATCTGAGTATTTCCATTTTATGCTACTTTGTACTTCTACTGTACTACAATTCAGAGGTAAATATTGTACTTTTACTGCACTACAGTTATTTAATACCTTTAGTTACTTTGCAGTTACTTTGGATTAATGATGTGAAATATTATCAACATTTAAATCAGACTTTAGTTCCACCTGGAGTAATTGAGTTCACAAGCTACTCTGCAGTATTAAAAAAAAAAAAACTAGCTGCACCTTTACCAGCTTTGATAACACTTTAATACAACAATAATTATGATCAAAACACATATTATTCAGAAATGGACCAATCTGCAGAATGAGTACTTTTACTTTTTGTACTCCCAATATATTTTGATGCAAATACTTTTCAACTTTTACTTGAGTAACATTTTGAATGCAGGACCTTATTTGTAACAGAGTATTCCTACTTTCTGGTACTTCTCCTCAAGTACAAGATCTGAGTACTTCCACCTCTGGTAAATATGATTTATTGTACCTAGTGGAGACAATAATCCCTCCTTTGTTTGGCTTATATATTATTACTTTAAAGTACTAATGTAATAGAGCAAAGAAGATTTCTGGTAAAATATAAAAACATTTTATTGTTTCAATTTTTTTTAAAGACATTTCTTATTTATTTTACTCGTATTAATATCATTATAAGTATATATTTATGTTCTACTGCCCTTCACTAATTGTTTTTATTCATTTACATTTGTCTGTGTTTATATCGTTAAAATATGAAACTGCAAATGTACATTTGTTCGATAAACATTTCTACTTGATTTACAAAAAATGAAAAAGGCACTTTTATTTTTTATCCGGAAGTAGTTACTGGCTTGCTAGCTGTAGCATTACCCATAAAGGTTAACAGTTTCTATTTTTTAAATCAAAACAATAAATAACTTAGCATTTATACCTGATTTATACATGGATATTGTAACAAGTGGTTAAGAATGAGTTACATTTAAATTTGCCTTTTAGTGAAGTTCAATAACTAAACAACTAACCGGAAGTAGAATCCATGTTACATGAACAATCTACACAAAACTGGATGGGTTTAAGCAGATCCGCTGTTGATGAAGTCCCTCCGCGCTAAATGTTTGTAAATCGAAGATTCAAGCTAGCGAAACAGCACTACGGTCAGCTGACTAATTCACATGACTGCCTCTAATTCTAGTTTCGGTCCTGTTTACCGGTGAAAACACTCCATGAAAGCAGTTTAACGCGATGCTGAAGTTAGTTTAAAGTAAGTAAGGATACCGGGACTACCATAAGAAGCTAACTAATGTTAATAATAACTCTCTGAGCCCGCACACAGAGGAGCAGCTAGCTAAACAGCTACAGCGGTGTTGGTAAGTTGTTCTCTGTCTCAAACCCTGCACTTGATTTTCTTAAACTTGACGTAAAAAGACACCTCTGTCTATTGTAATCTGTCATTGTCTTGAAACTTACCCTCGCTACAATACAATAAGACTGTAAAAAACCCCATTTAGAAATTAGCCGAGTAAAGCTCCATTGCTTGCCTTACAGTCGGAAAAACGAATGGATAAAACCATGGATAAAACGCATATTTTGATGTTGATGTGATCCAGATAATCCACTGAACAATTCGGCATGAAATTAATTCCCTAACAACATGGGCTTTTATCAACGGGTACTCGTGGAGATGAGGGGCGGCAAACTATTCTAAAAGTTCTTATGTTATGTTATAGACGTAAGTTTTTTTTTTTGCAGATATATCGTGTGCCGAAATTATTCGTCTTCTATACTGTCAAATAAATAATATTTCAAAGCGTTTATGAAATGTTAGTCTTGTAAGTGTGTATGTGTTTGTGATTAAACCACTGATCTTTTAAGGAAGTTTGGTACACAAATAAGCATTTTTTAAAATTGTGTTTTCTAGGTTTAACTGTACAGACGTTCTCTTAAACGTAATGTTACACATACACACATCTGTCTTTTTCCTCTTCAGTTAGTTGAACACATGAACAGTAAGATAAACACCCTTTACAAATACGTCAGTTAAAGCTAAGTTGCTTATAGTCAGCCATTATGCTGGGACAAAAACACACATTAGGTGTTATTGTGATCTAAACAATCCACTTCCTAATTCAGCATACAATTCTTTAACAACACTTCTTAGGTAGTCATTCCTATGCAGTTATCAACAAAAACAGATTGATGGTAGGTAGGTGGTAATGGTAGGGGGGAAACTATTCAAAAAGTACATTTTTATAAGAAAAGGTTTATAGTTTGTAGATCTATAGTGTGCCAAAGTTATCATTGTGCTCTATAATAGAAACATTTCATGAATAGTGTATGACTGTATCAGTGTTTTGAATAAATATGTGTTTGAGTCAAGTTCAGTATAAAGTTATTTTTGTATGACTGTTGCAGACAGTGACTGTAATATTGTATTCGTTGTTCTGATTTGTACTTCTCTTCTTTTATTTTCAGATGTGCTGTTCACGCCTGTAGATTCTTTTTTTTGTCTGTACTTCCTCAAGGAATTTGCAAATATCCTGCAAAATGGGTCCTGAGGGGAAGAGGCTGTTAAACATCGTCATCTTAGGCTTCGGCTTTATGTTTATGTTCACTGCTTTTCAAACATGCGGCAATATAGAGGTAGGCTGAATTGACAAATGCTCATTTTAGATCCAATTCATCATGCTTCAGTGCTAAACTAAATTATTTCTCAATCTCTACAGCAAACTGTCATCAAGAGCTTCAACAACACTGACTTCCATGGGAGTGGATACACCAGGTTGGTATGCTTAGATATGCTGCACACTTTCTCTGCCTGGATCTGCTGGCATCTTCTATAATCAAATCTGTCGCACGCAAAAATCCTTGAAGCATAGTTCAATCTTAGGTTAACCATTTGAGGGGATTTTTGGTCCGAGTTCAGTAAGTCAGGAAATTGCATACACTTTAGTTTGCAGGAGAGTTATTAGAAAGTTTGGATTAGATCTGTCAGGATATCTAATTTTGTTGAATTTATTGTTCCAGAAATAACTGGCAAAAACAATATGATTTTAATTTTAAGACCATTTTGTGCCATTCAAACAATGATAGTATAATGTATTCAAAGGTTCAAGATTCAAAGGCTTTGTCATAGCTGCAGAGCCTTTTTATAATGGTCTTAAGACCCAGGATCTTCCAACAGTTCAACCTACTATACTCAAGACCTAAAAAGTAATAAAGAAATAAAATGGGCATATGTGACATAATGGTGCAAGTTAAATGCAGGATTAAGGAATAAAGTACCTTTATTCATCCCACAGAGGGGAAACATAATAATACCAAACTGAATGTAAAATGAAATACTTGATAGTAGAATAAATACTGTAATAATTTATACATAATTATATTATTAATCTTTATTATAGAGCATGTTTTAATAACAATTCAAACAACATTTTATATTGATTTATTTATATATTCCTCTTTTATTTTATTTATGTATTTCTTATTGTTGTGTGTGTTTATATTTCTACATTTATTTTTATTTTGTATTTATTATTCTTTTATATTTCCACATTTTCAAAGAGCAGAGCCATTTCATTTTCTTAAAGGAATATTCAGTATTTGGGATTTGAATGTGAAAAATGGCAAACAAAGGCAACCCTACGAATAACATTTATTAAACTTGGACAAATCAACTTTTTACACAAAGGTTTCTCTCAACTCTAAGTGACTTCAAGAACATCTACTTACATTTCCAAAAACCTCTCCTGTTACATTCATACAATTGTTCAGCTTAAAACTGCCTTTGTTTCTCACAAATGTCAAAGAAAAATTGTACGGAGGTAAAACTGATATTTCTAACAATTATTCTTGATAAATCTTCGACCTGGTGTGTATGATAACTATCCATTAGTTCTACCAGCAATAATTGGCCTCTTTTGTAGAAGTAAACCGTTTTAGATTTTTCTTTTTTAAAATAGAATCTTAGCAGCTAAGATAAGTGGCACACACATTTTACTTGAGTTTATGCATAATCGGTGTGTTTTCTATCACTTTCAGCATGGCGATAATCTACGGAGTTTTCTCTGCATCCAACCTGATTGCCCCCTCGGTGGTGACCGTCGTCGGGCCGCAGCTCTCCATGTTCTTCAGCGGGCTTTTGTACAGGTCAGAACACAAACACTACGTGAAGTTTATTGATATACAGTACCTAGTGAAATAAAAAATACATATAAAAACAGTCAAGAAAAATGTATAGGTTTTGTTTATTCTATGTAGGTGAAGTTTTTTTAAATCATAGACTCAGGGATTACCAGATACAATTGCCCCTTTTTATAGGCGAGTGAAGTTTATAGGCGAGTGAAGTCACATAAATCACATTTTAACAACAAGAATTCAAGTTGCTTTGCAAAAAACAATAAAAGCATCAAAACATGTCATAGAAATGCATTATAAAAGGACAGTTTTAAATACATTTAAAAGCAGTAGAAATTAAATATAAAACTAAAATAGAATAACACAGGTATAAAATACAATAACAAATGTAATAGTGCTTTGTAAGAAATAAATAATCATTTGAATTAATAAAAGGCAGTGGCAAACAGTCTTCAGCCTTGACTTTAAAGGTCCCATTTCATGGCCATTTCTACTGATCATAATTCCATTGTTGAGGTCTACTAGAATAGATTTCTATTGTTCAATTTTTCAAACTCACATTGGTTTGCTCATAACAGCATCTCTGTATAACGTGTGTGTATTCACTCTCTGTCTTAAACGGCTTGTTGGAGCTCCTGCCCCCCCCCTCCCTGTGAGCCCAGTGTGCTCTGATTGGTCAGCTCGCCCACTCTGTTCTGATGAGTCCACCACCGTTACAGTGGAACATCAGTGATTATGTGTTACAATGGCGTTAGCAAACAGAAAATGACACCAGTAATGACAAACAGATGAGAATGCTGCATGGGGTCTGGGTGCCGTGTTGGCGGGACGTTGCGCGGCTCGCCTGCTGCGAGGAGCGGACTGTGTGAGCTGGGTTAATGTGCTGCGTGGGGTCTGCGAGACATCGCGAATGGACGCGGGACGAAAAAGCAGATGTAACTAACATAACCCTTTTTAATGCAAATGTATGTCTCTTGTTTCCACAGCGGCTACATCGCTATGTTCATTTACCCGTACACATGGAGCTTCTACACAGCGTCCGTGTTGGTTGGGATAGGAGCAGCAGGTAAAACAAGAGACTCTATCTAAGGATGTTTCTGAACAAGACAGCATGTTTTCTCTTTGTTTATATCTCCGGATTTTCTACTTGTATTTTCAAGTCTTGTGGACGGCTCAGGGAAATGTGCTTGCCATCAACTCCACTGATGACACCATCGGAAGAAATAGTGGCATCTTCTGGGCGCTGCTGCAGTTCAGGTGAAACTACCACCCTAGTTTCTCAAAGCAGCAAATCTCTGATATTTATGCATGACATGTTTTACTTTAAATTAGTTATTCCCTTCTAAAAAGGACCTGAACATGATTGTTGTATGAATTACTCATCTTGTGTTAGTCCTGGCACCTAAATGGTGGAATGAGCTCCCCATTGACATCAGGACAGCAGAAACTGTGCATATCTTCCGTCGCAATCTGAAAACGCATCTGTTTCGATTGTACCTTGGCAATTAAATTCTTGAAGAAAAAAAAGAAGCACTTTGCAAAGTTAATTTAAGCCTTGTAATGAATTCACCACAATTACAAATAGTATGACTTGCTTGAAGTGAATATATCTGCACTTTCCTTGTTGTTCGAATCTTTATAGTTATGGAATTTATTCTAAGTCGCTTTGGATTAAAGCATCAGCCAAATGAAATGAAATGTAATGTAACGTGTTACTTTGAATTCTTGAAGATGTTTTTTTTACTCATGACTCCACTCTGAACAAACAATCAAAAAATAAAGAATGTCTTGATGAATTTCATAAAATGGGGCCTCGTTTGATGCCAGTAAAACTATATTAGAACACCTGTTTGCAAACTCTCACACAGTATGCAGTATAGTCCAAGTATAGTCCAAAGTCTGTGTCAGCTAAGTCCTTGACTTCCACTGGTACCATGTAAACCAGTGCTAGCTGTTCCATGGTCGGGTCGTCAGCGACTAAACCGGCTCCCCCACCTGGCCTCGGTCTTGTGTGGAGGGTGATGGAGACACCCAGCAGGACTAAATACAAAACCTGTCAAAGGGCGGATGAGCTCCTCGTGAGCCAACGGCCATCTCCTGCAGCCAATGTTGGCGCCAATGTATTGACCTCTGTCTTTCCTTGGAGTCCTGTCAGCGGAGGCCAAGTGTGGTTCCTGCAGCTTGGGCAACGCTGGAGCCCTCATTCCCGCCCGGGCAAGTGGAATGGAGAGGACACTTCATCGCGGCGGCGTAAACTGTCATTAGTTAAGGAGATCCAGACTCGTATCGGCAAAGCCGCAACGTCTTTCAGTCGTTTGCGCTCAAGAGCCTGGACCAACAAATACCTCACCGAGCGCACTAAGACACGCATCTACCAATGTTGCGTGGTCAGCGTCCTGCTGTATGGTTCCGAGGCGTGGTCAACTTACACGCGGCACGAAAGAGAGCTAAATGCTTTTCACATGCGGTGCCTGCGCAACATCCTCGGGATCACATGGCGGGACAAGTTCACGAACGAGGCGGTGCTGGCGCGTACGGGCAGCAAGTCAATGTTCCAAACACTGAAGGTCAGGAGGCTGCGGTGGCTTGGTCACCTTCGCAGAATGCCAGATGGCCGCCTGCCAAAGGACATCTTATACAGCGAGCTGAGCGCTGGTTCCAGAATATCCAAAGTGTTTTATATTAAGGTTTTACTTAATTAGGCCCCCATTTACTTGAAATCATTAAGAATTTTCAATTTTTTTGCATTCTTTGTTTCACAATGGAGTCATGGTAGAAAAATTTACTTTCTTCAAGAATTCAAGGTAACCCCAGTTGAGTAATTGATAAGCAAATGATCATTTTTGGGGTCAAATATTCCTTTAGCAATTAAAGGATTATTAAAGTAGCTTCCGATTATTTTTCAGAAGCTCTACAAAGTGTTGCATCTCTATTCTTTAGTTTTGAACTCATTTTAACGTCCCTCCTCTCTCTGCAGCTTATTCTTTGGAAATCTTTACATATACTGTGCCTGGCATGGACACGATCACATAACAGGTAGGAAGGAAAACTGTACATGTGCATTAACGGCTATTAATGGAGTTCAGTTCCCTTCAGTTGAAATGTAATCATGTGACTCATGCTGCTGTGTGTCCCAGACAAAGACCGTCAGACGGTGTTCATCTCTCTCACGGTCATCAGTCTGGTCGGCTGCTTCCTCTTCTTCCTCATCCGGAAGCCCGGCCCTGAGGCGGCTCCTGAAGACGTGACAGAGTCGCTGCTGCAGGCCGAGTCTACTGAGAGTACAGCCAGGTGAGGAACACCTGGGGGGCTGTGTGGAAAGACCTGGAAAACTACAAACATCAAACTGTCCTGCAGAATATAACTTCAGGATTCTGTATAAACGTTCCAATTATCAAGTTTGTTGCCAATTAGGCTTTCAATTTGTGTAGTGCATACAATAAACATATAAAGAGGAAATCAAAATAAGGGCAAAAGTCAAGAAAAAAAAATATAGAATCTATATAGAAAAACAATACATACACACACAGGTGATTTCACACAAACATATTTTAAATAAAGGATAGATGCGCTTAATAATCTAAAGGTAAACAAATATGAGAAACACGTGAAAATGTTATTTGTCTTTGTTTTAATTATTATTTGTTTCTTGCTCTTTAATTTCTTCTTCTTTATATTTTGAATTACTTTTTTTTGTTGCACATTTATGTATTCTATTTAATTATCTTTGTATTACCACCATTCTTTATTTACTTTTTTATTCTTTTATGCATTCCACTTTATTTAATTTTCTTCCTTTTTATATTTAAAAACATTTCTATTCACAATTGTATTTGTTCCTCTTGAGTTTTCCATATCGTCTTTGCTTTTCCTTTACATTTCCAAATGTCTTTGTTAACTTACCATTGTTTTATTTTGTTCTGCTTTTTAAAAATTGTTTTATGGATTCCTCTTTATTTTTATGATCTTATTTATTCTTCGATTCATTACTGTTTATACTGTAATGTATATTTGTACAGATTTATTTATTGCTCTCCTATAAATCCATATGTTAGGGGGGTCCAAATCATTCTGCCTGATGTATTATTTGGGTTGGGGGCTCATGATAATAACTAATAATCCACTGTACAGGCAGCCTGAACATTGATCAGAGATATGTATTGTTAGCGAGCAGCTGGGCCTCTTTTCTCTAGTGGTCCTGATGTCAGAAGCAAACATTCCTTTTAAACATTATTTAACAAGAAGGAGAACACCCTCCATAGATTGTTGAACATGTCCTGGAGAGACATTTTTCAAAAGACAGATGGTAGACCTCGTCGTCCCGCCCGGAGCTGGGATGATATGTTTTTGCAGGCCGAGACGGGGTGACCTTTTTCTGTAAATGCTATCCTTTGTAGTCTTTTCCACATTTGTCTTTCAAACTGCTGTAATATGGTCACTAAGACAACCGAGGGCCCGTTTAGGGATGAGTTTAAAGGTGAAAATGTCAACTTAACAAAAATGTGAGCCTGTGAAATGTCGAAGAACAGTTTTATCCAAATGTCTTGATCGACTTCCTCTTTCCAGCTCATCGCACCAGAGCATCGGCTCACAAGCTCTGGATGCTTTTGGTAAGTTTTGACTCAAATCAACTGCACTTCATAGGCTTTGAAAGGGGAATTGTGATGTAATGAAGTGTGGTTGTATCCTGCCTGTTCCTCCAAACTGAATCACTGTAGGTAACACACTGATTGTGGAGAATAACCTAATTCATTCCCATTTCTAAACATCACAATTATCCCTTTTAAACTTTAGACAAACAGAACTGCTAACCTCCACCTTTCTTTTTCTGCAGTTAAAGCGTGCAAAATGTTTGTCACCGAAGAGATGCTGCTGCTGAGCTTCTGCATCGGATACACAGGTGAGAGAGAGAGAGAGAGAGAGAGAGAGAGAGAGAGAGAGAGACATAATGAA
>NW_011343713.1:116211-116524 GCF_000735185.1 Notothenia coriiceps | reverse complement strand
AAAGTACAGGTATTTAGAGTTACTAACATGTAAGAAGTTAGAAAGTACAGGTATTTGAGTTCAACATGTAAGAAGTAGAAAGTACAGGTATTTGAGTTCAACATGTAAGAAGTAGAAAGTACAGGTATTTGAGTTCAACATGTAAGAAGTAGAAAGTACAGGTATTTGGGTTCAACATGTAAGAAGTAGAAAGTACAGGTATTTGGGTTCAAGATGTAAGAAGTAGAAAGAGAGCAGGAAATGTTTGGTTTGGTGTTTGTCGGCTGTCAGCGGCGGAGTCAGTCACTCTGTGATCTGCTCCGTCACAGTCAGA
>NW_011343713.1:112537-116202 GCF_000735185.1 Notothenia coriiceps | reverse complement strand
AGCCCCTCCCACAGGCTTACCGTCAACAGGTGACACAATTAAACTCAGTGTTAATATAAAAATCCGACCCAAACATAAACAGGTTAACTACCTCTTAACATAATCATTCCCCATAATTAACAAACGCAACATAAATTGCGTGGTTCATTTCACGGAAGAGAGCAGGAAATGTTTGGTTTGGTGTGTCGGCTGTCAGCGGCGGAGTCAGTCACTCTGTGATCTGCTCCGTCACAGTCAGAAAAATAAGTAGTGGAGTAAAGTACTGATACCAGAACAATGTACTTAAGTACAGTAGCGAAGTATTTGTACTCCTCTACTTCCACCTCTGATGATAATTGATGAAATGTATGATTTTCAAAAAGGAAAGCTTTCTTTTAAAACTGGTTTGAGAGGATTTCATATCAGCCACTCCTCTGCTTCACCTCAGTAAACTAACAATGATCAGGATCGGACCCCCCATCTCCTCATGAGAAATATTTAGTTTTCCCCGGAGGATGGCGTGAGCAGGTTTCCTGTGTCAGTTTATCAAAACACCCGAGTGGATGATAAGAGGGGAGCAACGATCCACCATTCTCCGCTGTAGTTCTTCCCACAGTTCATCTGCACAGTGACGAGTTCAAGTGTTTAATGTGAACGTGCAGACTTGGCCATAGCCTCCGATGTTCCTCTTAGTTTTCCGTCGTTTATTGGTTTATTTTGCCTCTCCTTCGTCAGTATTCCCCCGAGCTCAGCGTCACTGGAATGTGTTTCTTTACTGACCTGGTTATCTCCTTTCAGAGGAAGTCTCTTATAGAAACACTAAATATGATTCATTAGTTAAACCACTCTGCAGCGCTCACACCACTGTGGCATTATTACGCACAATCACAGTATTACATTTCTGTTTTGGGGGGAATTCAAGAGAGTTGAAAATAAGACTGCAATAAAAAGATACCATAGATTAAATATATGTTTATACAAATCAGCATGTTGAGTATGACTGTGCACTTAAAAGATTACATGTATGTCAAAATTAGAAGTAAAAATAAGATTGTGCCAAAAAAAAATTAAATCAATAAATAAGTAAAATTTCAAATAAAATGCAATACAAATATTTATAAAAACATAAGAATTTAAAATAAAATGTCCACATTGTACTACCATGTTTATTACAATATTATACATTTATTACACCGTATATTATTCTTTAAAAATACTCTTTTCAGCCTTTCTATCATCATATTAATACACTTCTATTTATATTGTATTATTCATATTTTACACATTCTTTTATGTTATATATTGTAATACAGTGGGTCTATTTTTAAATACACTTCTTCCTCTTAATGTATTTTGTATTTATTGTTATGTGTCCACAGCTGATCACCTGCTCAGGGGATCCGGGTCCAGCCGCCCCGCCTCGGCCATCCAGAGGGTCTCCAACATGGACTCCAACAAGACGATATCAGGTTAGACATGATGGCTGAATGATATGATTATAAAATTTATTATCAAATTATTATTCACCACAAAAATAATAACTTGTTTATAATTTACTCGCCCCGTGTTAAATTTAATTCCTGCAGATTTCTCAGTTTTTCTCGCGGTGAACAAAGACATCTTTAGATCAATTGGGGCTGCGTTTAACAGCAAAATGATATTAAAGTGAGTTTTTAAGAGATGTTTGATCAGTGTGGGAATTAAAAATATATATTTAAAGGGAAACTTTTTACTGAACAAAAATATTGGGAATATTTTTAGATAATTCCCAATAACTTAAAAAAGCTATAATTATTGCATAAAGTAATACATGTAATAAAATAAAGGTAAGGTACTTCAATAAGACTATTAGAATATTTGCTAATCCAGTAAATACCTTTTTTTAATTCGTATCTTTTTTTAAATGAATCTTGCGGGAAAATGTGGCCCCTTGTCGATGGATTTAAGGGACATTCTGAGATATATCTTTTTAGGGTATTTTTTACATTTTCCTCTTAATTTCTGTTACTTTTTTTGCCGTTTTTTTAAACGCAGCCGGGATACACTTAAATCCTTTCAGATTTGTATGATTTTTCGGACACTATAAACACTGCAAAGTCATGCAAAAAATGGTTTTCTTCAAGAATTCAAGGGCTGATTATTCCATATTTCAATGATCATATACTAGGTGAAGTTTCCCTATAAAATCTATCGCTCTTTTTGATAGAGGGTGCGTCTCACTTCTCTTATTTTTCATTTCCTCGCTCCTCGGTATCACCGGAAGTTGATTTGTCTGCGCCATCTTGAGTACCGTCCCAGTGGCCTTATTTGTGCCGGAGGATCGAGGAGCGATAATCGTCGGTTGTCTTAAACAAATAAACTTTAGTCTTGGACTGTTTGTTTGACATGTTCACTTGGACGGGCAGACATAGACAACTTAAGTGAGATGCGATGAAGTATTATAAAAGTCGGCTCCTCCCCACACCGCCGCGACGCCTTGTCCATCTCACCGGTTCAGACTCTCGACAGTAGAAGGGAAATGTTCGAAGTTTGCACATAAATTAGCACGCTAAAAACCTTTATTTTCAAGGTATAGACTTGACTTTTCGGTTTTTTACTGTAAACAACATTAATTTTAGTTTGTTTTTGTGGTGCTTGGGGCTTTTTCGAGCAAAAAATGCGTCTTAGGTGCAAATAAAACTTTACTCGGCACGCTGAAGTCTGACTTAAAATCTATCTCGCCCAAGTGTTATAATCCTTCCTTCATTTTTTTTACAGTTTTAAAAGAAAAAAACAGAAATATCAGAAACACTGATACAGACCCTTCTTCGGGAAAATATTTATGTAAATCTGATGAGAGGAAGGAATCACGAACTGTTTGCGTAAATCTTATGCTATGCAATTACTACAGACATAAATACATATTAAACGGCTCTGAATCTTCCTTCCCACATTGACAATACGTACACATACAATGCGTTATTGGGCACATCTAAACTCACCTGACATTTGGCTCCGCCCCACACTAAAATAAAGGTACATACAATAGTATAAAACACCTTATTTAGTATGCTTTAGGATTTCGTTAATTTCCTGGCGTGTTCGGTGCGACGAATTCTTCCGATTTTTGTGTCTTTATTTTCGTCCTAATAATCATTGTCCCGGGTTCTGTGTGGTCAACATCTCAAAAGAGCTTGTTGTATTTCTCCTAAAACCCTCAATGGACTCTGCCGACCGCCCGCCACCCTCACTAGCCTCCGCCACCCCCCTCCTCCTCTCTCCCTCTCTCCTCGCCTTCGTCGTGAGTCTTGGTAGTCCTCCTTCTCCTCCTCAGCCTCCGTCTGTTACATGGAGCAGAAGTAGAGGAGTGACGACGCTGCCCTGTGAACCCCCCTGTCCTAATCTTTGTAGTAATCGACCGTACAGTGAAGCCAATTTAACTTAGGAACGGCAGGGAGTGAACGCAGCAAAGGGACGCCTGATCAGGGAGGGTGGTCCCTTCGTACCTCTCTGCGCTCCTTTGGTGCTCTTCGTCCGCTTTAATCAAAAATCTCGTTGACCTACAGCACATCACTACTGCGGCGTGTCGTGACTAGCAGACTGTCCGGTCGGTCTAGTCACGTACGCGACGTAGTCGGTTAGTCACTCGGGCTATGTGTCATTCCCCGCGCCCCGCTCACAGACTCCTAAAGTGCCCTCCTACCAGA
>NW_011343713.1:96445-112492 GCF_000735185.1 Notothenia coriiceps | reverse complement strand
AAGAGAGAGACAGAGAGATAGCGAGAGAGAGAAAGAGAGAGACAGAGAGAAAAGAGAGAGACAGAGAGAGAGAGACAGAGAGAAAAGAGAGAGACAGAGAAAGAGAGACAGAGGCAGAGACAGAGAGAGACAGAGAGATAGCGAGAGAGAGAGAGAGAGAGAGGGATGGATGGATGGATGGATGGATGGATGGATGGCTGGATGTCTGGGACAATGAGTCTGGATTGCTGCTTTCTTCTTTGTCAGGCCTGGAGCTCACTTTCTACAGCGGGGTTTACGGGACGTGTATCGGAGCCATGACAAGCTTCGGCCACGATGCGAAGAGTTTGATCGGCATCTCTGGGATCTGCATCGGAGTCGGAGAGATTCTGGGTGAGTCCTAAGTATTCTTTCTACACCCAGTGACAGTAGTGGAAGACATATTCAGACCCTTTACTGCAGGGAAAGCACTTATACCACACTTTGAACATACTTCACTACAAGAGAGAGTCCTTTATTCTGATCCTCAATGAAGGGAAAATATTGATAGTGCTGAAAACTTTCCCTCTCAGTCCCGTCCGGTATACTATTGAACAGTTTTATCTGCAACAATGCATCTTAGCCCTTTATCTTTCAATTTAAAGGGACCGGTAAACTCACAAACATGCATTCATATACCAACACCATCTTTTTCACGCTTATTTTTCCACACATTTTATCAGCCTTTAACAAAAATAACTACATTATTAATAAAAGTAATAATAATAATGGTATTAAAATTAATCACGTTAAAAGTTATAAAATGTTTTTCCTATAACTTATTTTTTATCGTTAAAATGTAAATCCCGTTGCCGTATTTACCCTGTCCCACAACCCTGTGCAGCATACACTTGACTTCTGCTGGTGTGGACATTCTGAGCATATTTCCAGTTTAAAAAGTAAATAATGAATGATAACCAAACATCAAAATAACCTAATACATGGTTTTAACTGGACAGGGGGGGGGGTGAAACACTTTCATAAGTTCAATACTTTCATCTGAGATGTAGGCTACCTTGATTTGTGCTTAAGTACAGTACTTAATGCACTGTGATACAGTTTGTCACATGACCGCTCTGCAGAGAGGAATTTCTCCGATGATTTCACTTCCTCTTCCCTCTGTTCCTCGGGTAGGCGGCGGTGTGTTTGGAATGATGAACAAGTGCAGCCGCTTTGGGAGGAACCCTGTGGTGCTGCTGGGCCTCGTCACGCACTACATCGCCTTTTACCTGATTTTCCTGAACATCTCCAGCGACGCTCCGCTGGCCCCCGAGGAGGGGACCGACCTGCAGGCCTACATCACCCCCAGGTACAGATACCACAGCCAGGAGGGGGTATTACTGTACAGATGCTTTACTGCAGTACAATTACTAATGCTACGCTGTAACAATACTCTGGTACAAGCAGATGCCTTACATTGCAAATGGTATAACTGTTTTGATTGTGGTTTTTCTCCATGAATCATTTGTTTTTGAAAATGTCTTTAAGAATATATATTTCTTTGCTAATTTATTGAATGTGTGCTTGATGTAATTTCATTGTTTTAGGGCTTATTTAACTCCATTTAATCCATATTTTGGGACACAATACGCCCCTCTGATGCAAATGTTTTTATTGCATGCTGTGTACTTTAACATTCTGTGTGTGTGTCAGTGTTGGCGTGGCGTTGCTCTGCAGCTTCCTGCTGGGTTTGGGCGACAGCTGCTTCAACACGCAGCTCCTCAGCATCATCGGCTACACCTTCCGCGACAACAGCGCTCCCGCCTTCGCCGTCTTCAAGTTCATACAGGTGGGTTTCAGACGTTAAATAATTGATACTTAGAAAAAAGTTATAACAAATTCAGGATCCTGAATTAAAATATCCTAAAATGACCAAAACCTGTTTAAAACATGTCACAATGTTTCCGCCAATTTTGAGACTGATATTTCACTAACATAATGTAACAGGGTTATGTCTCTGGGAAAAGCATGCATAACTTTCAAAAAGTCATACATTTACAGGGGGAAAACATGGATATATGTTTTATAATTTTGAAGACTCACAAAGAAAAACTGACAAATAGACAAGAATAGACTCGTCTAGACTAATCCACCTGCTGTCACTTTTATTTAATTTTAACCTTTAAAGTTCTTCATAAACTGTCCTAGTTTCATCTGGTCTCTCGAACAGCAGCGTATCCCCTTTGAACCCTTTGATGTGTCATACATTTATTTTTGAACAGTTTTAAGCCACGTTTTACCATACACTTTTTCGATCTTGGTGTCAGAAAAGGAGCGATTGTGACCGATTTAAAATCATGTAAAGATGTATCATCCTTCAGCTACAGAGCACCACAGGGTAATGTATACATGTGCTGTAACATATTGTGGTCTCCCCCCTGCAGTCCATCATGGCCGCCCTGGCCTTCTTCTACAGTAACTACCTGCTGCTGCACTGGCAGCTGCTCATCCTGGTGGTGTTCGGCTTCCTGGGCACCATCACCTTCTTCCTGGCCGAGTGGAGGGCCGAGTCTCGCCGGAGAGAAACTGACTATGACAGCATCGGATGAGGAAGAGGAGGATGATGATGAACGTAAACCAGCCTCAACAAACTGACTCTGGGGAATGTTTGTTTTTCACACCCAGCAGCGGCTGCAGGAACCAAATCTAGACATGTATCTGTAAGTAAAAGACAAATCTTAAAGAGGAACTTAGTGCACACAAAGCATACCTCATTTCTGATATTTTCATAGTTTGTGCACACACATTTAAAAAGAATCCATCTAATTCTAAAAACGTCCCCAACTAAATGATCATGATTACATCAGTAACTCGCCTCGTGTAGCCTGGAATTCTTCAAGATGACATTATTTTCACTATTGATTAATGGCTGGTTTGTAAGATGACAGAACATGAAAAGATTTCCATCCAAGGTGATGTCTTTAAATGCCTTGTTTTGCCAAAGTGATTTACTTTAATATCATCTAAAACAGAGAAAAGCAGCATACCTCGTTATTTGAGGTTGAAAAATGCATTTTGTTGGATTTTAAAGGAAAAACGTACCCACAAAATGTCGACTTGTATAGTAATTATTCCCCTTGTTTTTATTTTTTCACTCATGTCTTTATGGTAATCAAAGATTCTAAATATCTTGATGAATTTAAGTAAATGTTTGTATACTTTATCATAACCTCCCTTAACAAATTCTCGCACAACCTTTGTATTATACGTCCCACTTATCCTGTTCGATTCTCACTACTTCACAAACACAAGACTTTGAACTAAAACTGCACTATTTAAAACACTCTGTATTATACTGCATATGTTGTGCGAGGGTCGGATGTTTTGATATAGTTCTGTTTAAACTTGATCAAAACATTAAACAACTGCTGGTAAATGCAGCCACCACTCATTGGAGAAAAACACATTTTGCGTCAATAAGTTAGGTGACACGGGGGAAATAATAGATATACAAATGATCGATTATTTGGGTTAAATATTCCTTTTAACTGACTTTACTGAGGCATGATGAATAGAGATGTTTTAATGAAATAAAAAGCACTTTTGATTGGAGGGGCTGCCAACAATGATGTATCCCAATAGTGCCTGTGGGAAGACATGCTGAGGAATGAACACTGACCTTACTGTTTTAATTGGTTGTTTGTTGCTTCTTCAGCTGGTTTAATGGATAAGGTTGGAGATATTTTGTATTTTTTTTATTGTTAGCAAATCCCATGAAAAGACCAAAACCAAATATGATTGCATCCTCTTACTAGTATTTGTATTTTGCTCAATTTTTGTTTATAACTATTTAAAAACACATCAATGAGCCACATTGACATGTTCCTTCTTCACCATGACCTTGATTTCAGATACACCACACGGCTACCACAAATACTCATGAGAGCCCTAAATGTTGATTAATCCGCCATTAAAAATAGTCCTTTTGATTTTGTTTGATACCAAACGTAGGCTGCATTTTATGACTATTTTCATTATCGATAAATCTGCCGAGTAATTTCTCCATAATTTGGTTGAGAAAATGTCAAAAAAAATTGTGGAAAATATCTTTTCAATTTTCTCAAATTTAAGTTTGTCTTTAAATATTTTTTTTGTCAAAGAAATTAACTTTAACATGATATAAAAAAACTGACAAAAGCAGCAAATCTCAAATTCAGTGAGTTTTTTTAATGAAATCATACCTTTTTTTTTTTACGGTTGACCAAATGATTGCACTTCTAATAAAGCAAACAGTGAAGGGATAAACACTTTTTTTTTGTTTTTAAAATGTAAGTCTTCAGTGGGAACCAATGAGCTTTGAGCTGAAATCCACAGACAGGAAGTGAAATACAATTGTTTTGAATTTGGTCTTTTCATGGGATTTATTGACAATATAAGAAATACATTAATGCCACTTTAGCCTTTAGAAGTCTTTCCTCTCTCTTGCACATCAAGTGCACAATCCCAACCTTGATCCCAGAAAATACTGACAGCTCCTGGGCTCCATACGTCTGTTATGATGTTCTCCTCTCCTTGTGTGTAAGGGACTCTGTCAAAGACAGTGAACATGAAGCTTTGTGTTGTGAACTCTGCTGAACTCCCAGTGTGTCCTACATGCTCAGCTGCAGTCACAAGGTTATCACAAACTTACAATGAGCTTTTTACGATCCGCGGTCATCTGACGTTACTGACGGCTAAATGGGAGCTAAGCAGGTAAAAGGGAAATATTATCAAGAAACTGAACTTATCATTTTTTATATTTGTATGTGGGACACTTTCCGCCTTGCCAGCAACAGCGTATTGAGCCATTGTAGCTACAAATAAAATACAAAGTAATTATGAAGCCTGGGGAGGGGGTAATGGTTAGAGAAATAAAAAAGATTCAATTTGAAAATAATAATGAAAAAAATAATAATTACAGAAAATAATTTGATATCATAGTGTTTTATTCAAAAGAATTTTTTTTTGATATTCTCTGAGATTAAAGTCGTGAATTTACCAAAAATGATATAATCAGATTTTATTTTTCTTGCTAATGTACAATTGTATTCTTTAAAATTCTGAATATTTTCAGATTATGACCACCCACCCTGGCTTTTTTTGTATTTACTTTGATTTACAATGAAACAATATGCCGTTGTTAATTATTCTGTGATGCTGTCTTTTCTTTTTGCCTTGTTCCTTCATGACTCTGCAGTCCGGGACCCTTTTATCATATGAATGAGTGACTGTATTTAGTTCAAATGAAGTGAACAGTGGCTGTTTGTTTTGTGTCTCCTAATATGGAGAATGTTAAAGGGGAAAAAGAGACAACAAGATGGTAAAACCAGCAGCTCAGTTTTGGGTATTATACTATAGTATTGTAGGTAAAGAAAAATGAATTACATATTAATATTCATAAAGAAAACTCAGAATGTATGAAATTAAAGTTGTATGTTTATTAGAAACATTCTTAGATATTCTCTGAGATTAAAGTGGGACATTTACAAAAAAAGTCATTGATTTTCAAGAAACTCATTTGAGATTAAAGTCTGAAATGTACAGTAATTTGTGACTTTCCCCTCAGAAAGTTCTAAAAATTTGATTTTGTTCCCCAGAATATTGCCCTCTTCCCAGCTGCTATTTTCTTTTATTACTTTTACCAAACATTTAGTGTAAAAGCTGTCAAAGACAATTAGCATGAGTAACCACCAACCACTACATCTTGATTTGTAAGATCAGTTAATATTCTGACCTCAAAGCCACTAAACTGTTGATCTTAACTTTAATCTGATTTCTTTACGATGGCCTTTAATGCCTCATATAGCGGCTGGCGTGGCTGCAGATTCTGTGTTGTTTATTATTATTTTTTAATCACAGCTGTTGTAAACTGATCTGATGCCAAAACGGCACAGTGCTAAATAAATGTGGCGGGCCTCAAGACATTCTTGTCTTTTCCAGACAGCTTTATGTAATGTTGAAATGGGAAAGGGCAACAAGGAACTCTTAGATGCTGTATGTTATTTTTCTTTTGTTTAAAGTGTCAAAGTATGAAATACAGCACATTTATCCAGTTCATTTATTGCCAAATGAAACACATTCAGTTAAGTTTCATGTTGCAAATGCAATCAATCTCAATGAGGTCAAGGGAAATGCATGTGTACTATGATGGTGATTTTATACTTGAATGTAGTAATTAAGAACTTTCGCTTGCTTGTTTTTATTATCAATAAAATATTATTTTGAAATTTAATTGGATTGCATCATTTATATTTGGATTACACATCTTTTTTGCTGATAATCACCCTGACAAATGATTAAGATTTATAATAATACATTTTCAAGATATTACATGAAATGGTGCGGAAGTAAAAGAAAAAGGAAAACATTAACATGCATCTTAAAGGGGACCTATCATGCAAAATGCACTTTTTGATGTCTTTTATACATAAATATGTGTCCCCGGCGTGTCAGGGAACTCACTCAGCATCAGAAAATAAAACCCTCTCTCTTTTCCTCCATACCCAAATCTCTAAAAACGGGGCTACAACGGAGCTGATCCATATTTGCGGCGATTTGACGTCATATCGGCGGCGAACCCACAGCACTATCAGAAACGTTGCTATCAGAAACAATGCCCCACTGTTTTGGACGTAATATGGTCGGTGTTTACATTAGCATCGTTAACACTCAGAGCTAACCTGTACTGGAGAGAGCATGGCCCTTTCTCATTTCACACACACAGGTTCTTCTGCTCTGACAGCAAGGCATGACTGGTAATCTGTGATGTTTCGCTCTCTCAAAAGTTGGGCCATTTTGCCTTCATGCGCCAATTGAGCAGCTCTCATAGGAAAGAACGAGACCCCGCCTCCCGCGCTGTATCCAGTGGTTATTATTAGGGCCGGGACTTTAACGCGTTAATTAAGATTAATTAATTACACAAAAATAAAAGCATTTTAATCGCACTTATTTTTGCACCGCGGAACGTTTCTCACTGGATGAGTTTCAGGGGTACCGATTATACTGGAGCACCAACTAACGTTCATGACTTCAGACAACAACAAACCACAGTGAACAATAGTCAAACATGAACGAAGAAGCTGATGAGACCGCTTTGGTTGGCCCCGTGGATGGGCCATTTTGTTTTAAAAAACGGACGGATGGAAGCGTCAATAAGAGCACGGTTGTTTGCAAATTATGCAAAAAGGAATTCGCATATCACCGCAGCACATCAAGCCTCAAGTGTCACCTCAATGCAAAACATATAGCAGCTAGCGTGGAAGCTAGCGTGGACGTTAGCCCGACTCGGAATACAAGGACCAACACCCAATTCGCGTTGATCAAACAGTGGCCTATGCAACAGAGAGATTTTATTTTTCATCAGGATATTGGAAGAATAGGAGGGATTGAGGTCAATCACTGGCACTTTTTTATTTTATTTTAAATGGTACACTTTATGTTGAACTATTTATTATGTTGTTGGTGCAACTGGCACTTTATGTTGAACTGTTTATTGTTTTGGCCAAGGTCATTGAGAGAGTTGGACTGAAATGTATTAGATTTTTTAAATCGACTGTTGGTAAATCAACAAAGTCTGTTATGGTCTCTGAAGCAACAGAGAGATGTTTTCTAATAGTCAGGGTTTCCAATGTTCTGAATGTACTTGAAAGTATTGTGTTTTACTTAAAAAACAAAGTGTTGTAGTTTACAGAAGGTCAACCTACCTATAGGCTACCTGAATCTCTGAAATGTACTATATTCCTAAATATGCTATTGCTACATTTTATGGCAAAAATTGCACTTTTCTGTTGGTCTTGGTTAATTACCACCTTGAAAAAAATAAACAATGTTTTGTTGCTTAAGCTTATGTATTCAGTCATAATTCAATGGTAAACTAAAATCCATGTGAAAAAAATTGCTTCTCACTGTTCTCAGGTCAAATATTTATATGTGATTAAAAATGCGATTAATTTCGATTAATTAATTACAAAGCCTCTAATTAATTAGATTAATTTTTTTAATCGAGTCCCGGCCCTAGTTATTATACATCCATGGCTAGAATGGGCGATCTGTTTGGTATTTTTAGCAAAACACTTCATAGACATGTTTTTTATATTTTTTTATATATCTGAGACCTATGCTATTGCCTAAAAATAGCATGATAGGTGATCTTTAACATACTAAATATTGTTGGTATACAGGTGTAAACTAATTGCAAAACGAATAAACTTCCTGACCTGTCTTAACAGTGCATGCATTTTCTGCAATAATTCAATATATGCAATACTTTGGCATTGTTAAAGCAATTTATTTTATTTAATATATGTGAACTGTAAGATAAGCAAAAGTTACAGTACTGTTTTTGCTTTATTATGTAAAAAATATAAAGACAGTGTTTTTTTTTCTTGGAAAAGACTACATTCTACCCTTCCTTGAACACTGCATGATTGCAGCTTGTTGCATAGCAACCTGTAAAGCTGTGAGGATAACCCAACGTGGGAATCTGTCAACAGTGCCGGTGTCGTCAAGCTAGAATGGATGCTAAATACAGTATCTGGTCACAACTTAAAAATAAAAGCCTTCCTATTTAGAGAAGTTGACGACAGGTGATACATTTATGTTGATCCTTCAGTACAAGTATAAAATACACAAGATCTACTAAAAGTATTAGAATTAGACAATTGGCAAAATGTGTTTTAAGATCTAAATGAAAATCAAACCAAAACACTGGCAAAGGTTCAAATGCATTCACCTTATAATTGCAGGAAGTACATTGGAAATACATTTAATAATAATAATTAATTGCATTTATTTTAGTGCTTTTACAAGTATTCAAAGTGCTTTACATTACATATTACATATATAAGACATGTAATACATGTACACAAATAATATAATTCTACTGGTACCAAAATACAATTTTATATTATCCAAACTATCTTAAATGACCAGGTATTGAGTAATAGGTGTAATTATTATGTGGAAAAACTGTGTTTACGATTAATTATAAAGGTGCATATATCTCATATTCTCTTTGTTTTATTTTGAAGGGCTATTTCCTGTATTTCCGGTAAACGCGTCCTTTTTGACGTAGCCGGGTTGCTGTTTTCTCTTGAACTTTATCACACTCTGACTCTACTAACGGACACCGAGATTACCGCCGCCGGGGGGATGCCGTACACGGTTATTAACATTATAGAAAGAACATTTAAGAAGCATTTAAATTATATATATATTTTATACTTTATCCAATTTATGTTCGCCTTAAATCCACACAGGGGGCGTCACAAACGAAATTAACGGTTGTTTGTCGAAGTTGTACGTTTTTTTAAAAGCTAGCTAACGTTAGCTGAACTTTAATTAACGGTTTGTTTCCTCGCACACAAACAAAGATGGAGAACATCAGCCTTGTTGACTTGTTGAATTTAGCTATTGGGACACCTTCCAAGGGAGCTGTCAACTTTAGCGCCCTGTACGCCCTGCTCAATGCCATCCTCCGGCAGCTGAATATCCGGGAGTTGAAGACCGGGTGGACGGATACTTCTCCCAGGGACGGGACACCTGAGTCTCTGGTGGCTGTCCCCTCTCTACAGCAGGTGGACAAGCACACGGAGGAGGGGGAGAAGCAGCAGGTTCAGAGTGACATCTCCACGGGGCTGGAGCTGGAGGTTCAGCCCGGCACCGAGCTGCAGCAGCGGGTAGACTCCTCCATGTCTCTGGTCCTCTCCTCCCGTCCTGCTGCGGACGGTCAGGGGAGACTCCTGTGCCGCATCCAGACCTGCGAGGACGGCCTGTCCGAGGTGAGAGAAAGTTTGTCTTATTATTTTTAAAAACAACAAAATGCAGTTATATTCCATTTATTTAACCAGCTTAGAATGTGTACCAAAACAATTTTTTATCTATATTTTATATATTGTCCAAAATTAAAAACAAGGTTTTTTCAACCTTACATATGAAAATTAAGAAAACTATCCATAATACAACAATAGTAGTAATAATATCAATAATAATAATATTAAGTGTTATTGACATACTTTACACAAAAATAAGTGTATGTACAATACCAAAATACATGGTCAGTAATAAAGAAAATATAACTTATACCCGGTAAAGTTCGAGTTTGCAGAAAAGTCCCTTTTCGGATAAAATAATTAGATTATTATTGTTTGTTAATGCATTAATGTTTTCATCACTTCATGTTGCAACTGGTAAATGACCTAAATAATACAAAAATACATTTGTATAGCTTATTTCACACAACACATGCAGCACAAAGGGCTTTAAAATAAGGGGACCTTTTCAAAGAATGAACATAATAACGTTATTGATAATAAAAACAAGAATAAATTAAGGGTCAAATAAAGTACAAATAATAATGATAAAATCAGTATATTTCCAGTATCTTAAAATTGCGGTAGCACAAAGAGGTCTCCTTTCTTTTTCTTTAAAAAAAAAATCTATTTATTGTGCTATTACATAACGGGGATTTTAATTTCAAAGAAACTCAAGGTATTTCACCTGGAATTCCCTCTCTACTCTGAGACCTTTGAGCAAGCAGGTCTCTCTTCTGTATCTGGCGAGTTGCAGTGAACATTTCAGCGCTGTAATAACCCCCTAATGACAGAGAGGACAATGGGAGATGGGCGCCACCCTGACATCTCAAATGACCTCTGCGTGTCTCTGTTCAGGTTTCTCTCACGCCACTTTTAAACCACGGTTAGATACAGGCGAGGACCTTCAGTAAAGTACAGAAACTGACGACTTTGATCTCAGAGAAACAACACATTTTGACTACAGGTGTAGGTATCTTTTGTGCCTGAGTACATTTGCAAAATGTCTAATGCAATAACTTAAACAGGTAACAAATCATATAGAATGCAGAAAGAGGCAAACAACTCAGTCGGCTTTTTTGAAGTCTCCACCTAAGTAAAAATTCAAATTCCCCAATGTAATAGAGAACAAAGAGTAATATACAAAACATTTATATGACCTCATATTTATGATGATATAATAATTAATATAACCCCCCAAAAAAGAGATTGTGTGATGCTTATGAGCATGTGTGTTTGGGGGATTTTGGTTATACACCTGCATTCATTCCCATTGATCTTATTGTGATTATTTTGACTGACGGTCCAATCATCATATCATTTGCGATATCTGGAAAAAATGATGTTTTACAGATTGTTCCAAGGCTTTTATTGAAAAACATATTCAATTTATTATGCTGCAACCTTGCAGGGATTTCTTTCAGGGAGGTTTTTTCTAAGTTCTGCAGAATGTGAAATGTATGTCAGGACATTTCTTAAGCACCACCATTTTTCATTTAAAATGTTAATTATGCAATAAAAATGTTCCACCTTCTGCAGTTAGAAAATTGGAGGACATACTCATGCAATAATGAGAAAACGTTGATTAATAGTTCAGCCCTAAATACAAAAAAATATTGATACACTAGAACATAGGGGAACAAAACATATAAAACAGCAGATTGATAATCTTTTAAGCATCTTTCCTAACATTTTATAGACTTTCCACCCTTGCTCCTGATCTCTCCATCGCTCCTCCCCCCTCCCTCTTGGTGATGGGGGGGTAATTAGTCCCCCACAGAGATGCCTCTGGTTGTCAGGGGATGAAAAGCAGGACATGGGGCAGGTGCAGGTGATGCTGCTTCTTTTAGAAGCCCGTCTGAATCATTCATGTCCTCTGAGCATGGTCGGGGTCAGCTGCAGTATCCGCTGACGGCGCTTTGAAGAGCTGACCCGGCGTGCTCTCAGACAACACTCACAACAGCATCATAATAATACACGCCATGTCAAGGTTCCCCCATTAACCTGTCAGAGGGAGGATTTCAGAATAGTCTGTTTGGCTGTGGGCCCCCCATGGTGCATAATGGGATTCTACCTTTTCCAACCAAACCGGTTCCAGGACCAGTTCGGAGCTAGTGCCCGGTTGTGAACCAGTTCGTGTTTTGAAGCAAAAAACTGCTTTTCAAGAAACAAGAAAAATATGTCAGGTTTACATCGGAGGCGGGGGGGCGAGATTAACGTGAGCAGTAACAATTCCTGGGGAGTACAGCGAGAGAATCAAATGATTCACTAGAAAGCGAGTAAGCGACCACACTTATAAAAAACACAAATATGTAAAGTCAGGCAACACTAACCAGTCAGGATAGTCAAATTAACTTTGGTTTCTATGCTAACATCACCAATCTAACACAAGATAACGGTGTTATGATTCCAGTGTCAAATCAAACTGAACAAACATTGTTGTTGTTGTTGTTAGTGGCGTTGCTATGATGAAAATGTGCGACCCAAACGGTTATGTCATGACATGGCACCACTGGGTAACTGGGCGGTCGAAAAATAACTGGTTCCCAGCTGCGAATTAGCTCCCAACCAAAAAAGCACTAGCACGGAGCTAGAACCGAACTGATTTTCAGTGGAAAAAGGATATGTGAGAACAGCTGAGTGACGTTTGCTGGTCAAAGTTCAAAAACAGTCAGTTAATGGTTGATTACTGAAAATGAGGCAGCAGGTTACAGAGTAACTTCTCTGAGTTATGATTGCTGCCCGGGAGGTCTTTTTTCTGGCCTTGTCTTTTAATTATTAAGCTAATTATCTTAAAATCTTGTCAATGGGATTTGCATAATAATTGGCAGATTTATCAATAGCAAAGATAATTATTGGCTGCAGCCCAGACTTTTAAACAAACAGTTATTAGTGCATTTTTAAAAACAATCTATAAAGTGACACTTTGGGAGAAGAGTAATCCTTATCTTTTACTGAAGAAAAGCTCAGCAGAGCTACATTTTATACAACTAATCATTGCAATTCTTCCTTTACATAGATTTATACATTTTTTGTCTTTGACCTTGTTTGAATTCTATAGTTTTTTGCTCTTAATTGAAATTGTATTCGGTGTTGCATACTAACCCTTAAGATATGCAGCAAGAATTAGAGGTTTTCAGGTAAAAAATAAAACTTTGAATTTTTTTTAAACAATGGCCAGTACTTACTGTTGTAGCGTCTAAAATGATTGTTTGGATTTTGATTTTACTTACAAAAGCTCAGAAAACTGTATTCTGAGTTTCTCGCATATATACATACATTTTATATTTTGTGTAAGTATTGTCTTTATTTTGAATGTGTTACAATAGTCTTAAAATATTTGTTCTAATTGCTTTTATAATAGGAAAATGTTTTGCTATGTACTCTTCTTTCTGTGTCTTTGTAAGCAACATTTATACCAAAGCAAATTCCTCGTATGTGTAACCCTACTTGAAAACTGATAAAACTGATTCTGATGGGTACGTTTTCAAATAAAAAATAATAATTATCGCTCCGGTGATGCTATTCCTCCTTCCAAAGCTGAAACATAGTCCAACTATTTTTAGAGAAATCTTTAAAATAATATGACCATGTGAGGGAAAAATATTGTTGATTTAATTATTATACATGACATAAAAGTATAATTTGTCCGAAGAAATTCTAAATAAAATAAAGCCCTAGTTCCGGTCAGGTAACAGGTCATATCTGAGTCATGTAGTGTGGCGGCACTTATTAACAAGCTGTTAGTCATTAGAGCTGCTGATGGAGGCTGAAGCTCTGTGGGGTCGCCATGCATCACTTCATGCCCGGCACGTTCAACACAAGTCAAACACACGGACTCACATGCAGCTCAGGAATGTCCTTTGTTCCAGTTCTCACATACGCAAACACGCACACACACAAACTTTTACCCTGCCAACAAACCTCGACAGCCTCACAGGAAATGAAAAAACGTATTCAAAGAAGGGATCATCATGTAACAGCTTGATTTGTCACATCCGGGTTGTGCTTCTTTGTCAGCTTTTGTTGAAGTCTTGTCTGTTTTCATTCGGTCTAAGGTCAGAGACATTTCTTTAGATGTTTGGGAATGTCAAAGTATCAAAGTAATTTGAGCCACATATTACCGTCAACTTACCATTACCCTAAAAAAAAGATTTAATCGTCAATCAAAATCCTCAATTTTAATAAATTATGTAATTGGTTACACTTAATCAATCTTTTTTTATTAAATCAACTTAATTCAACTTTATTTTTAGACTTTTAAACGCTCTGGAGTTATTGGAAAGTTTTGAATCACATGACTAATACACAATCCTACTACTGGTATTCAATTCTATAAATATTATACTAATTAATCATATTTATTGGCATCCGTACCCATCCATCCATATTCCAACTCCATAGACATGCATTAAAAAAATTAAGCTTCACAACATTTGTAAATATTGTTATTGTTAGTATAAGTGAAGCTATAGAATCTATCGAGAACAGTTTTTAACAAGTCTATTTAATTACACATATTTTGTATTTTAATGTTAAAGAAAATAAGTTATGAAACGTCCGGGCCAATGCTTGGTTTGTAAGTGTCTGTCTTTTATCATTTTAGGCCATGAAGCTTATCCAGGAGCTCAACAACCAAGGAAACAATCTGAAGGAAGAGAGGAAGGATCTCTGCCAGCAGCAGGTGAGGGTGTACAGTGCATCCGGAAAGTATTCATACCCCTTCACTTTTTACACATTTTTGTTATGTTACAGCCATATTTCAATTTGGATTAAATTCATTTGTTTTATCAACATTCTACACACAATACCCCATAATGACAAAGTGGAAACAGTTTTAATTGTTGCTAATGAATTAAATAAAACACTCAAATATGTGCATAAGTATTCACACCCTTTACTCAATACTTTGTTGAAGCACCTTTGGCAGCAATTACAGCCTCAAGTATTCTCGAGTATGATGCTTCAAGCTTGGCACACCTATCTTTGGGCAGTTTCTCCCATTATTTTTTGCAGATTGTTTCAAACTCCTTTGTTATCGTGGCTGTGTGCTTAGGGTCGTTGAAGGGGGAACCTTCGCCCCAGTCTGAGGTCCAGAGTGCTCTGGAGAAGGTTTTCATCAAGGATCTCCCTGTACAATGCTACATTCATCTTTCCCTTGATCCTGACTAGTCTCAAAGTTCCTGCTGCCGAAAAACATCCCCACAGCATAGAATAGAATTGGAGGGATGAAACCCTCTTCAATGATCACACATGCAGAGCACACAGCACACACAGTGACATTTGTTCTCTGCATTTAACCCATCCTAGTACCAGGAGTCTAGTACTAGGAGCATGATGCTGCCACCACCAAGCTTCACCGTAGGGATGGTGTTGGCCAGGCGATGAGCGGTGCCTGGGTTCCTCCAGACATGATGCTTGGCATTCAGGCCAAAGAGATCCATGTTGGTTTCATCAAACCAGACAATTTGGTTTCTCATGGTCTGAGAGTCCTGTACTCTAGGTGCTCCATGTGGACTTTCATGTGCCTTTGGCTTCCTTCTGGCCACTCTACCATAAAGGCCTGATTGGTGGAGTGCTGCACAGATGGTGGTCCTTCTAGAAGGTTCTCCCATCTCCACAGAGGAACACTGGAGCTCTGTCAGAGTGACCACCGGGTTCTTGGTCACCTCTCTGACCAAGGCCCTTCTCCCGATGCTCAGTTTGGTTTGGGCAGCAAGCTCTAGGAAAAGCCGTGGTGGTTCCAAACATCTTCCATTTGCAAATAATGGAGACTACTGTGCTGCAGACATTTTTCTGTACCCTTCCCCAGTTCTGTGCCTTGATACAATCCTGTCTCTGAGGTCTACAGTCAATTCCTTGGACCTCATGACTTGGTT
This sequence comes from Notothenia coriiceps, assembly GCF_000735185.1. Lineage (NCBI taxonomy): Eukaryota > Metazoa > Chordata > Actinopteri > Perciformes > Nototheniidae > Notothenia > Notothenia coriiceps. The sequence goes on along the minus strand of NW_011343713.1, from coordinate 96,807 downwards.
TGTGCTCTGATATGCACTGTCAACGGTGGGACCTCATATAGACAGGTGTGTTCCTTTCCAAGTCATGTCCAATCAATTTTATTTACTACAGGTGGACTCCAGTCAAGTAATAGAAACATCCCAAGGATGATCAGTGGAAACGGGATGCACTTGAGCTCAATTTTCAGTGTCAAAGCAAAGGGTGTGAATACTTATGTACATGTGATATTTCGTTTAATTATTCAATTCTTCAAAAACGTTTTCGCTTTGTCATTATGGAGTATTGTGTGTGGGATATTGAGAACAAAAATGAATTGAATCCATTTAGAAATAGAGAGGCGAAGTCCCTACCCTTCCGGGAGCCTCCATGGGACCCCGGAAGT
>NW_011343713.1:77377-96438 GCF_000735185.1 Notothenia coriiceps | reverse complement strand
ACTTGTCCTGAAGCCACTCCTTTGTTATTGTGGCTGTGTGCTTAGGGTCGTTGTCCTGTTGAAAGGTGAACCTTCGACTCCAGTCTGAGGTCCAGAGTGCTCTGGAGAAGGTTTTCATCAAGTACATTGCTGCATTCATCTTTCCCTTGATCCTGACTAGTCTCCCAGTTTCTGCTGCTGAAAGATATCCCCACAGCATGATGCTGCCACCACCAAGCTTCACCGTAGGGATGGTGTTGGCCAGGCGATGAGCGGTGCCTGGGTTCCTCCAGACATGATGCTTGGCATTCAGGCCAAAGAGATCCATGTTGGTTTCATCAAACCAGACAATTTGGTTTCTCATGGTCTGAGAGTACTCTAGGTGCTCCATGTGGACTTTCATGTGCCTTTGGCTTCCTTCTGGCCACTCTACCATAAAGGCCTGATTGGTGGAGTGCTGCACAGATGGTTGTCCTTCTGGAAGGTTCTCCCATCTCCACAGAGGAACACTGGAGCTCTGTCAGAGTGACCATCGGGTTCTTGGTCACCTCTCTGACTAAGGCCCTTCCTCCCCGATGTTCAGTTTGGTTTGGGCAGCAAGCTCTAGGAAGAGACCTGGTGGTTTCAAACATCTTCCATTTGCAAATAATGGAGAGCACTTTGCTCGTTGGGACCTTCAATGCTGCAGACATTTTTCTGTAAACTTCCCCAGTTCTGTGCCTTGATACAATCCTGTCTCTGAGGTCTACAGTCAATTCCTTGGACCTCATGACTTGGTTTGTGCTCTGATATGCACTGTCAACGGTGGGACCTCATATAGACAGGTGTGTTCCTTTCCAAGTCATGTCCAATCAATTTTATTTACTACAGGTGGATTCTAATCAAGTAATAGAAACATCTCAAGGGTGATCAGTGGAAACAGGATGCACTTGAGCTGAATCTTCAGTGTCAAAGCAAAGGGTGTGAATACTTATGTACATGTAATATTTCATTTTATTATTTTTAACACGTTTGCAAAAAATTCTTTAAAAACGTTTTCTATTTGTCATTATGGGGTATTGTGTGTGGGATATTGAGAAAAATAAATAATTTAATCCATTTAGAAATAAGGCTGTAACATAACAAAATGTGAAAAAAGTGAAGGGGTCTGAATGCTTTCCGGATGCTCTGTATAAGGGAGCTGAATACTACTGTTACCTCTCACAATAATTAACGTCAATCATATTTTTAACACATTGAGAATGAAGTATAGATGTGGTTGAAAAGTGGGACACTAATCTGCTCTGAGATTTAAGTAAATAAGTTGATTAATTGCCAGAAAAAAAAATGTTGACCCCTGATTGAGCATTTAAATCGCTATGAAGCACAGATGCCAGCTATCTTTAGTGAGATGTTTCAAAGTAACCCTCCACAAACCTGAGAAGGTAGAACAATTGCTCTATCGGTTTCATACACAAAAACAAGCAATATAGTGTATCTAACATTATATAATACATAAAGGTGATATATGATCAGGGTGTGGCAGACATGTACGTATATTTTCTTTCTTTTTGGACATACCTACGACAGAGATTTTAGTAATTTATTATCAGTTATATTGATAAGAGGGAAGTAGCAGGTCTTAATGTGGACCTGACCCCCCCAGTGTAAAGGAAGTCATGTATTCCCTCTGTTTTGTCCTGAAGGTTGGTGCTGAGGCAGTTAGGATCTCCGAAGTGGAGAAGTGCTGCCGCCAGGTGGACGCTCTGCAGGAAGCTGTGGTGAGTGTGTTGAGATTATTTATTTTCCGACACATTTACAAAAGTTGCCAATGACAGATTTTCCAAAAATTGCTTTAAAACGGTTGTCGCTGTGACAGAAATCTCTGAAGGACACATTCCAGAAGTTTCCGGCCCCCGAGGAGCTGAGTCAGTGTGTGACCTGGGACGTCATGCAGTCATCGCTGCTCAGCGAGAGAGAAATCCTGCAGAAGGTGAGATCCAAACAGAGTTCAGTAAGCGTCAGTAAGAGAATCAAGCCTGCTTTCAGCCTCAGACTGGGACAGGAAACTCCTGACATGCATTGAGTCTGTTTTTTGAGATATTTCTACAACGTTGAAGGGGATTGTAGTGATGCTTGGTCAAAAATCAGCATTCAAAAGGCCTCATTGTAGAAGACGGTGCCTTTATGTATGCACAGAGCAGCTGCCTATAAGCCTCCACATCCACATACCACATTTAAAGGCAGATAATGATTAGGGTACTTGAATATTATTAGTATTATAATATTTTTAGAGGTTGAATACGTTAGGACTGTTTCAGACTTGTTTCCAATAACTCCAGAGCGTCCAAAAGTAAACATTTATAGAAAAAATATTTATCTTATCATTTCAAAACACTCAAAAATAATGTTTTTATCCAACCAATTATTCTGCTACAAACAATGTGTTGTTTTTTAGATTTTCAAAAACCACATTTTCACTGCGCTCAAAAAAGAGTTTGCTGCAAACAAAAGGAAGCAAGCACTGACACAATGACAAGTTATATTTATTAAAGAAAGCTGGTTCCATGGGAAATGAATGACTCATTTGACCCAATAACCACTATATTCCCATTTCTGATTTCTTTGAAAAAGTTTAGAGTGATTACCTGAAAAATATTGACAACAGATATTCAAAGCTTCATCCGAAAAGCCTGGTTAAAACTAGTACAGTAAAGGAAAAAGATTTGTACAGCCCTACACTGAAAAAACTGAAACGTTTACTTTAATTAATAACAGATTTCACATAACTGTATTAGGGTAGTTGAAAACAATAATATGAAGTTTAAATAACAAAAACGCAATATTATTGCTTTCAACTATCCGAATACCTTTATGTGACATTTGTTGACATAATACATTTAATTAAAGTCAATGTTTCAGTTTTTTCAGTGTATTATCAATGAATGTTGCTGTCAATGAGGTGTCAGACATTGTGTCTTTGTCAAAGCATTCAAAGGTTCAGATTTGTGTTACATTGTCTTTACCACCAACAGACTGATTAAAACACTCTATAATAAAAGTGATCATTCAGCACAATCCTGTGTATTGTCTCCTTGTCTCTACGTTTTCTGCAGGACCTTGTAAATTCAGGACTTATCGATCCAGCCAAAGGGATCAGACCCACACACACACCTTTCCACGGCAGCTTCACTGCTGCAAACACAACGCCTTCTCACACCAGCACACCCTCCTCCCCCAGCCCCCTGGAGGACCCCAGCAGGCCCACAGCTCCTGGTTCTCTGGACACTGAGGCTCCTTCAGTCCCCTCAGGGCCCCCACAGCAGACTGATCCTGAAACAGGCGGGACGGCTGCTGCTACGCTCCTGCCTCGAAAGGCCAGCGGCTCGGAGCGTTACGCAGAGACGGTGGATGCCCTGAGGAACATGGGCAAACTGAAAGAGAGTTTCAGCAAGCTGGAAGCTCGAGTTGCTGCGCTGGAACAAGGAAAGCTGGAACCGTCACAGCTGAAGCACCTGAAAGAGCTCATCACTAACAAAGGTAGTGGCATAGCACCTGATGAGTGTTGAATTATTATTCTACATGAGAGATTGTTGTGTCTGATTATGTAAACACTTAAAGAGCAACCTTAAAAGAATGAATTACTCACACACACATACCTACATACCATGTGTCCTGGTAGAGGATTTCCTCGTGCTACAAACTAACAAAGCTAATTCCTATCTATTAGGGATGGGTATCGTTAAGGTTTTAACGGTACTACTACTTTTATCGATACCGCTTATCAGTCCGGTCTTTTAACGTTACTTTTATCGGTTCTTTTTGAGAGAAAAAAAGGTAAACTAACTAAACGAATTGTGAGCCAAACTAATATTGCTTTTTATTTAAATTAAATACATAATATTTCACATCAAAAGAAACAACAACGTTTTCAAATCCTATTAAATAATCTGATGACAGAACTGTAAACAGAATAGCTGAAACTTTAACAAAATAAATAACTCAGTTACCTCTAATCATTAACCCATGTTTGTATAATGTAGTTAACTCCGTGTGTTGCTGCTAGCATACATAACACCTGACCTGGGGCTACAGAGCTACTAGAAAGACAGTCGAACCCGGTGCATTCCTCCGTCTGAATGTGGTGCACTTTTGATAAATGTTTAGACAAATTGCTCGTGTTACCGCCCTTACATGCTAAACTCTTATTGCACTTTAGGCAACGAGCATCGAGACGGGTAAAGTTTAACCACACCTCGGAGCGCGTTCTCTCCGCCATCTCCTCCGTGTGTGTGTGTGTTGCTGCATGTAGCAGCCGCGTTTTTGTAAACTGCCCCTCCCCCTCGCAAGCAAGCGGGGCAGAAAAATAATCATAGAAGCATTTTGCAGTCTTTTTGCGTATTAGAAACGGAGTTGGCGACACTAAAACTGCAATATAATGTTTGTGTAGCAATAATACATATGATATATATTTGTTACATGTCTCCAGTACCGATAAAAAGGCCGCTAACGTCGGAGCTTAACGGTACCACGGTCTTTAATAATTCAGCCCCGGGGCCCGTTTAATACCGGGGCTCGGTACCCATCCCTACTATCTATACAGAATCAGAATTCCTTTATTTGTACCACAACGGGAACATTTACATTATTACAACAGCAGAAGTATAGTGCAGATAAAGTAAAGAGAATAGAATTGCATATTAAAAAATAAAAAATTACTAAATATGCACAAGTTAATAACAATTAAAAAAAACATTAAGTAAAACAAAAAACAATAAGTAAACCATGGTAAAAAGGGTAGCAGAATATATATATATATATAATAAAAAAAAGACCATGTCAAATGAAAGAGGTAGCTGGTACTGTTCGCCAATTGTAAATAAATTGAGAGTAAAAATAAAGTGTGAATTGTAAAAGGGTATAATTGCACATGTGTGTATATAGCACAACGTTTTATACTGTATATTTAGATAATCAGGTTACATCACATTATTTTAAAGGAAAACTCCAATATTTGGGAAATATGCTGCTTCAGAATATAGCCCCTAACCTTCGACTTCACTTTAGTTTTTGATACTGCACATTTCATACAAATAGGCAAAAAATAAACAACAACAAAAACATTTTTTGTTGTTGTTTATTTTTTGCCTATTTGCCATATACAGTAGCTCAGTTGGTAGAGCTGTTAGCCCATGTGCTGAGGCTACGTCCCAAAGCGAAGGAACTGGGTTCACATCTGGCCTGAGGGCGTGTGTCATCCCCTCTGTCTCCCCCATTCAACACTGTCACTGCAATAAAGGGTTAGGGTCTTTATAAAAAGTAATTTGCAAAACTAAGAGTTACAACAATAATATCATAAAAAAGGGTCTGCAAAAAGGCCTATTTCCCTAAAATAAATTAAATATATCTAATGGAAACATTTCTAGGATTTTTGCGTTGTGGTTTTCAAGCACAGTATTCAAAGTGGTTTTAGAGAGGTGGACACCCAGAAACGTACCAAACCCAACAAAATGACATACAAAAGAAAAGACACTCCAGTAGAGATGCTCTTGCATGGGATTAAAGATAATTTAGCTTTATGATAGTAACGAATTTTAAATAGAAATTCATTTTCATTAACACATTTGATATATTCTCAACAAACCTATAGATCAGGGGTCGGCAACCCCTGGCACCGTAACCAGTGGCACACTAGGAATAAGTGGAATAAGTGTGCAAAATATTTAAATTGTATTTTCGGATCCTGAACAAGATCGCCGCCAGAGCGGAGCAGAGACCTGCAGAAGGAAGCCATGCACGCAACGCAGCCCCGCTCTCTTTAACTCCAGACGACTTTCTGCCGCTTTCCTCCGTGGTGCAGTGCTGATCGTTTCACCACGGAGGAAAGCACTTCACTAATTGCAGTACCCATAAGGAGCTGTACAAATGCCCCAGTTTTTGCGTGGCTGTGTATTTAGTTGAAAGCCCAGTGGCGATCTGCTCATCTCTCATCGAAATAACATGCTACAAAGGGGCGGACTGGCCATCTGTGTGCTCTAGAGAATCACAGAACGTACGATCGTCCTTATTATTATGCCGTTCAAACCAATTATTAAAATTTATTGTTAAATTCGGCATTATGTAAGTTGCCCTGACAGGTCCACACACTGCTTCCCCGCAGCGAGGCTCCCCCCGCCCTCCTGTTGACAGTTCACGAGCGTCGGCACGCCGGTAAAATAATTTTTTTTGAATGGCACTTCATATCAAAAAGATTGCCGACCCCTGCTATAGATTATGCATTTATTAGGCATGGAGAGAAAAGATGACCAGAGACAAACTTTAATTGACAGCCTTTAGATTTATTTATTTTTTTCATCATTATTAATAAAAACCTGTCAGTTACCTGTCCTGGATCTATTACTTACTTCCCTGACTTGTACTAATGATGTCATATTGAACTTGTAGGTTCACGGAATGCATCAAATAACATGATGGATCAGCTGAACCAACAGAAAGCTCTAATAGACAACTTGATGAAAGACCGGGAAAAGGTGGGTGAGAAACTTAAGAACATCAGCGTGCACTCCTCAGTAATCTATGTTTTCTGATCCAAACGATGTGTCTGTCCCAAGCTGGACAGTTTGGAGGACATGTTTATGAACATGTCGAGTCAAGACAGAGAATCCAGTTCAGAGGCAGCTCCAGGGAACGAGGAGGCAGACAGCAAAGCCTCTCTTGAGCTCAGACAGCAAATATCCTACCTCAGGTAACGACAGGAGGAAACACAGGGACATCTCTAGAATATGTATCTACTCAACAGCTGAGCCACATCCTTCAAAACTTAAGCAGACAAGAAAGATGCAACAGAGATTGCGACAATAATGTAGTGGTTGTTCACAGTTGATGGTAACAAAGTGGGACTTGTATGTCCTTCTTTACAGGAGTTTCGAGCTTGAGAAACATTAATATAGAGTTTAGAATGTTTTTTACATGAAATGTTTCTAGTTTGATTGCATTTTGCCTCAGTGAAATATTGGAGAAAAGTTTCCCCATCACCAGTACAAGGTTATTATTGCAAACTTGTATTACTAAAATCAGAATAAAAAAATAAAAAGTATTGTACACTTGAACAAAATATAAAAATATGTATTTCTTGAGGATAAACCCATGACAATTAGATAAAGAATATTTAAATATCACCTGGTGGGAGACAGCAACCACAGAAACTTTCAGCAGATGCTGCAACGCTTCATTATGAATAGTGCTTATTTTTTCCAATTTCAAAGTCTTCTAGAATTAAATAACAACATAACGGTTTTTGATATTTTATCAGATCAAGTGTCGTTTTACCAAGCTTAAACAAGCAGATGCTTATGGAAGGCAAACTAAAAGGAAATTGCAATGTTAAAAATAAAATAAAACAAAAACTGATTGAAAACCCCAAACTATTATAACCTATTATAATCAGTGAAGTTGATTTGTTAGAAATGAAAACCTGAAGATAAATGTTGCACTTCTAAATCTATAGACATTTCTTTTTCTTTTTATCACTTAAATGTGGGGTCTTTCTCCACGTTGCGTTGATATACTTAGTCCTTTGTGAGTGTTCAGATCGGAGAAGACTATGTTCTGTGTTCATGTTCGTACCGTCATGTGCAGGAAGTCTGTGCAGAAACTGGAAGAGGATCTGAAGCAGCTCAAAGCTCAACAGGCTTTAACTTTGGAGAGAACAGAAGACCAGCACTTGCAGAATCAGGTCAGACAGGAGGGTCAGTTAGGGGGGGGCAGTCAACAAAAGGGATACACAGGGTCATTAAGTGAAGGTCAGATACTGATATGCTGCTGCAGCACCGACAGGCCTGTTACTGTTTACCTGTAGTTAAAAACAATTAAAAAAGTTTGAGTCTAACGTCAGCTGTCTGCCCTCTGACCTCAGCTGGACGACCTGCGAGGCATGTTGGAGGACATGATGCAGTCGCTGACCTCTGACCTGTCCGAGGTGGGACAGGATGAGGGCGACGATGACAGTCAGGGACTCGGCTCAGCGTTCACAGGCAAACCGGTGAACGTTGGCAGGAAGCTTAGCCTGCTGTTCCAGCACTATGAGCAGTTGCAGGACGCAGTGAGCAGCCTGCTCCAGCAGCAGAGCGGAGGCAGAGCTCAGCCGCCCAACGACGGAGAGGCAAGATAGATGAGATTCAGATTTACTGTCCCAGGGGGGTATTTGTTTTCCCTGCTGGTATTCAACAGATATACAAAAAGCAGAACACAGCAACACAGCAACTGAACATTGGATAGCAACTGAAATGCGTATTGCCACACACAGATAAAGTGAGTGCAGAAACTTCAAGTGCGATGCATCCCGTGACAGACCGGCAGAATGGTCAGGAAAACTAATGTGAAGTATTGGTCAGGTGTCATTTTATATTGTGCGTGCTAGGCGTGTGGTGCTTTAAGGTTTATATCTGGGCTTATTCTGGTGAGTATTACATGAGTAGATGAATACTGTGAACTCTAAATGTCTTCAAAAAATGATTCTAGATGGATATTGGTTACATTTCTGCTCTGCTGAATCACTGTGTGATGACAAACATGGAAGATGGCTGCGATGTCAGTAGGGGCTTGTCCCAGGTGGGTCTCAGGTGTTTAACCTCTGGTAATCAGTCACATGTGGGATTGTTAATGTTTAAATAAAACAAGTCCTGCTGCTTTGGGACTGAGCCATGATTACTGAAACTTGCATATAAACTCATCCAATAGTTGAAACATTGGTTAGTGAATTGAGTTTCTTTGAAATCACTGTTTTGAATATGATATTTGGTTCAGATGTGGTTTATCAGATAGTGATTTTCAACATAATTTCCCCTATAATGCTACCATGAATACATAAGTCTTTGCGGTTCTGTTTATTAAGCTATGTGTATAAATTGGGAATTGTAAAGATACATTTGTGGTAGGTTCAGTCATGTTTTTTGTACTCATGCAACACTATTCACTTTCAGCGAATGTGATGTCGAAGCTGGGACCGCTGTGAAGCATATTTGAATATGACTATGTGTCTATAACAGTGTGTATGTGTGCTTCAGAACGGGGAGCTGGTGAACGACGTGCAGAATGCGATCCTGCAGCTTCAGACAGACTGTGAAAAACTTACTGAAACCACAAGATTTCTGCACGAGGACAACAGCCAGAAACAGAGCCACATAGAGGTAAAAAAAACCTTTGTATTTTTACGGTGAAGTAATGCCTTTCAAGATAATGAATAGACACACTTCGATTGGTAGGTTTTGTTTAAATAATTGTATTGATACTGAAAATATGCAACAACTCTACATATTGCATTATTTATCTATTGACTTATTACAGAATATCAATGGTTGACTATCATTTTGGCTTTTGACCTTAAAAACAAAACAATCTAATTATTTGCATTCTCCTGCAGAGGTTATTTTTGCTAGTAATATACAGAAGAATCCAAAAATAAGCCTAATTGATTAAATAAGAGTAGGTTTTTTGCTTATGTTGATTATTGCTGAGTATAACCGTTGTTTTTTCCACAGGAGCTGTACAAGACAACGGAGGAGCTGGAGGAGAAGAAGGCCGACAAGCAGATGGTGGAGAGTGAAATCGTAAGTGGGTTCATTTTTCCCACTAAAACCTAAATACTGTGGATACAGGCAGGTCTGTACTAAGTGCACTATGCTGAGAGGATCAACATACTGTATGTATCAACCTATATATAGAGTCTATGGTATCAACATACAAATAAATAAATTACATTAAATAAAGAGAAAATACATTTTTTTAATTTTCAAATAAATCCTTTTTTTTTTTAAATAGAAGCATATACAATGAATACAATGGAATGCAGTAAATGTCAAATAATTTAAAGAAAATATACTTTTTTTTTGCGTCTCTGTATTTCGAGATTTGTCTTTGTATTTTCTTTTTTATTTGTGCTCTAATTAGCATTATTTTTTGCCCTTGTTATTCTTTTGCAGATTTTTTAAAATGAATTTGTAATTTCGTATTATTGAATTCAAGAATACAATTGCTTTATTAAACTCTTTGTTGGAGAATTCTGCGTGCACTTTTCATTAGTACACGCATACAAATGTTATTTTATTTGAAGTCATCCACACATGAAAAATGGTGGGGAATAAAGTACTTTTGTTGTTGCTGTACAAAAAGCTATAGAGTGGCGAAGTCACGCCCATCTACTTCCGCCCCAAGGGACCTTATTTCTGAAAAATAATGTATTGAAGTCAATGGGGAGAGAAAGATTATCTTTCAATCCCGTTTGAATTGTGAATTGTGAATTTGTCAATCTTAAAAAATCATTTCCATGTCAAAAAAGTCACAGTTTGTCGTAAAACTGTTGAAATACTAGACCAGGGGTACTCAAATACAAATCTTAAAGGTCCAACATTTTTTTTTCAATAACACAAAGGTCCGTTTATTACGGTCATTCAAACTTTTAAACAATTACAACAAGATTCTTAACACGAGGTTGCAAAAACAAAAATAATCTGTATGCAGCAGTTTTCATTGTTATTGTGTCTGTCCTTGATCCCTCAGGGTCGCAGTGTAAGAGCTGCAGTTATGAATAAAGGCAGCTGCACCCTCTTTCATTCAGCATTCCCATTATTGCTTTATAAATGTCTTGCCCCCTTGTGTGTCCACTGAGGTTCGTCAGGCCCAACACATCTTCAACAAACTCCCCCTTTGCCTCATCATAAAAACTCACAAACACCAGCAACTGAGCATTGTCAGTGGTGTCAGTGGACGCATCCACAGCTAAGGAAATGCACTGTGCATTTTGTAGCCCATCACAAAGCTGATTAATCAAATCACCAGCCAGTATTTATGTTCTTCTGGTTGCTGTGGAATCTGAGAGGGGGATTTGCTTGACCTGTTATTTCCTCTTTTTGTTTGCCTTCAAACATGTTCTCCATCACTTCAGTCATGCATTCTTTTATTCTTCGGTTATTATCCAGTGAAAAGTCCTTACCTACTGGCCTAGTTCAATCAAAGTGGTTACTTTCTGTGGGAAGTGTAGTTTTACACACCGTCTTATTTGACTTTCTCAGGACTTAAAACTGTTTTTTGGGGGCAGACCCCCACAAAGAAAAAAAAAATGTACACACATAAGGTCATCATCTTAACAGTTTTGTATGCTCATCCGTGAGCAGAGCATCAAGTTGACATGTCTATTAAAGCTGAATGCCGTGATTACCATGTTGTTCAGCAAAACGCCTCTCAAACGTATTAAGATCCAAAGCTTTAGTGCGTTTTGATTAAATGCTGAGTACAGCCACACTGACAGTAGGCTTGTTTGAGACGCGTTGCGGCTCGCCTCGAAAGTAGACGAGAATAGCCGATCGCAGCCGGGGGAGGTCTCAAAAAGCTCGCCTGAAGTCGGACAACTCCGAGTCGGCTTCTTCTTCTTCTTCTACTTCTTCGCCTTCTTCTTCTTCTTCTCTCGGTTTTTTGGCGGATTGCAAANCAAAGCTTATGCATAAGACACACCCGAAGCGGTCAGTGGTGTGTCCTTAATATTATTATTGTTGTTGTTATTATGATATAATAAATATTACTATTATGGTATTTGGTTTATTATAATCTTTTGTCGTACACAATATATAAGTAACTTAGTTAATGGCAGGAACCGCCCCTAACATCCATCAAACAAGACATAAAGAACCTACCCTTCCACGCAAAGTCCCGGAACATTTTAACGGTAGGTCAGCTGCAAGTTAATGAACTGATTGGTCTTTTTCGTGTAGGAGATATGTTACAAATACTTGAAGTTGTAAAGATAAGTTTGTAAACACTAAACTAGATAAAGACTGTAAAAGCTCCTATTAGAGCTCAAAAACACCCCACTTTGACCCCATACAGATTACGCATACTTTAACATAGAACAAAAATTACAAGTTTAAACAGTTCTCGAGACTATGGACTTTATTAGACTAATTAGATATTTTGTAGCTAGCACGGTTCTCACGTAGTCGCAGCTTACGTTTTGTGAACATTTCACACTGTTTCACATTTTATAATGGGTGTGTATGGGAGAGTTAAGACTTAGAGGGACATCACGGCTAGAGGGGAGAGGAGCTGGAAAATCTGATGAGTTTTTTTTCCAACTATTGCTCGGCTGGCCACAATTTTCACTCTTCATACATAATTTAGTGATCATAATGTAGGGAAATTTGTCATGGCCGCTCCGATATGCTCATTTAATCAAACAGACTTCCACATATAGCAAACAGAGAGTCATCAGTTGTTCATCTGGTATCCTAAATACTCTGGTTAGGATACTTAGCTGATTGGAGTTACACTTTTTTACTTAGAAGCAATAATGCAGCTCAATATTGTCAATACATTCTCTGACAGGCTGTCTCTCGTTCACTGGCAGGGCGTTGCCATGGAAACGCTTTGATCTTTGAACACACCTGTCGGTCGTTAACTAAATCCAGTGGTAATCTAAAGATGTTCAGAAACGATGCAGGAATGTGGTACAAGAATCCAAAAATGCAATAGACAAATAGTTAAAATAGTCAGCTAAAAGTGAGCTAAAATGAATGGATATTCTTTGTTGTACCTTAATAACAATACAACTAATGCTATTAATACTTACTCAGCGGTTAGCATCGGGACGCGCACCCAAGTTTCAGTCAGTCAACATTTCTCTGAATTTTCTAGTTAATAATAGTTTTCGAATAAGTGGTAGTATAAGTACTATTTTTTTTTTGTGGAAAACATACCCTCATACATACACATCACACAATCACATTTATTTTATTTTTTAAATATATTTGATCTTTTTTTCTTATATCTTGTTCTAATAGGTTGCTATTATTAATATTATTATTTCTTGTATTTTTCTTTTCTTTTTATAAACGGACATTATTTAGGTTAAGACAACAAATAAGCCCTGTGTCTATTCCTGCACTTAATATATATTTGTTAATGATTTGTTTTCTTTGACTTTTTAAATACTGCGAATAACCTTCAACTTAACTATATGACAAAACCGTGGAAGGGTAATGTGAAACATGAGGAAGTGACTATACACCTGCTGACATCTCATGCTGAGTCTCTCTCCGCACTTTGTTCTGAACATGATTTATGGGAACAAAAATCATTCAATGTATTTTGGCTGGGAGCTGCAAATGTCAAGGTAAGGTGCAGCTGCCGGGGTTGTGGTGCTCGTTGTTAACCTCCATCACATGTTCCTCTGATGGCTGCAGGCATGTGCAAAACTAAAGACAAAACCAAGTGCCCCCACAAACCCACTGCCTCCCCCGAGGGTCATCACCCCCACAGTGCCAAGAGCAACCAGGGCAGCCACTCAGGTGAGACATACACACAGGAAGAAATGTAACATCATCTTCATAACTATGTCTACATTAGTGTATGACCAAGTGAAACTCTGCCATGTTTCTACAGTAGTTCCGAAAAGGGCCTTTCACTTGTTTAAGTCACCGAAAAAATCTTACTTGTAGTCCTATAATTCCCACGTGTCCTTAAAATCCTTAAAAGTTTGTTAATTGGAAGTAAAGTAGATCAAATGTACATGGGTCATGATAGTGGTTGCATTTATAAGTTCCCATAAGTTATTTTAGTAAGCTCTTCAACACAATCGCTTAACCGACACAATACATGTGTTGCTTTGCTGTTTTCTCCCAAAAACCCCCCCCCCCTTGCCTGAAAAGTCTCGATTGGACTCAATTGTTTTACCTCTGTAACAAAGTGACATCACTATGTAACATCTAGTGCTCCAACACATTGTACGTAATAGGCTAAGGGGCGGGACATCTCTAAGCGGTAGACCAATCCCTGCAGCGTGTTTGTTTCTCTGATGACTTCATCTCTGATGAATGCATCAGGTATCAAAATGAATAAAATAAAAAAGGTCCAAAGTGATCATCTTTTAAAAATGTTAAAAGAGGAAACATCTGATTTAAATATCACTTAAGAAAACCTGATATTTGACACTGCAGACTGCTTTAGGATCTAATAGGGCCCCTTGAAATGGGATGTTAAAGAAAGGGTGGGTACCCTGAAAACAGGTAAACTAACAATAACAGTAACAGGTAGAAGTAAAACAAAGGAAGAGTGAGAGTTGGTTAAAGGCAATGCTGAACAATTATGATTTTTAATTGTGGTGTAAAGGGGCTCACACATCACCCACACAAGCCCTGGTAGGTCTCATGTGACCCCTCCTCTCGTCCTGTGTGCAGCGTCCAGCCTGTCGGAACGGGACTGGCCGGTGTCGGCTCTGGGCTGCACGTCTCAGAGCTCGGTCGCTGCAGCAGAGAGCAACACGGAGCCGCCCGCTGGCGCACCGCTCGACCTGTAGGGGGCACCACTCAGCACTGTACTGTTTTAATATGTAGTTAACTTCTGCACAGAGGAGGTAACCTGCTTTTAACCTTTTATATTTTTTGCTTATTTTATTTGTTGGAACTGTTTTTGCACTACATGTCCCATAAATCACCTGTCAAACACTGAGTCCAAAACTGTGGATTATTTCATTGTTTTCACTTTGAGTGATCAGCCACTAAATGTTATCATTAATAATGATAACATTTAAACAAGAATTTCCTTTGGGATGAATAAAGTCTTATCTGCATAATAAATATAATATAACTAATAATAAATGTATTCATTTAAGACCACAACAAGGATGTGCTTAAAAACCCTGAGTAGAAATTCCCCAAAATGCCTGAAATATGTCAATATCTTATATCTTATACAGTGTTTTTCCTCTTAGCTGAAATTTAAAGCAAAAATGTTAAAGGTAAGAGTGGAGAAACCAGCTTGAGTGCGCTAGAATTTGAAAATACACAAACCGGAAAAAATCTGCCTCTTCCTTCGGACTTCCTTACAGAGCCCCTCCTCCAACACACACAAACGCGCACATGACCAATGACACAGATGACATTTTTTTATGTATTTATTGTCAAAGCATTTAATATATTCATTGCTATCGGGATGTTAAGAGCATTCCATGGAATATAACAAGTGTTTCTGAAGTGAATTACCTACCCTACCTTTAAGTAGAGTATCTTAATAGATACATGACACATGTACATATGCCAAGACAAATATTCTCCTCATTGCTCAACATGGATCTGACATGGAACACATAAATGACACTAACACATTACATTTCGCACAAAGTTTTGTGTGAACATGCTCAAAAATGATGCAAAACCGTCGAAGTAGGAATGTCAAACATTTGGTGAAATAGTGCAATAAATGTTGGAGTAGAAGTGCCAACAATGTGCAACACATTTAGAAAGATTATAAATCACTCAAATGTAACTGTGACATCTTGTAGAGCAGCGGGGTCCAAACCTTTCTCACTGAGGGCCACATACAGAAACATCTACGAAAGGCTGGGCCCCTCACTAGAGCTATAATGCCTCTTAAAGGTCCCATTTCATGGCCATTTCCACTGATCATAATTCCATTGTTGAAGAATAGAATAGATTTATATTGTGCAATTTTCCAAAATCACTTTGGTTTATCATACAGCATCTCTGTAAACTACGTGTATTCACTGAATTTCACTCTCTGCCTTTAACGGCTCGTTGTAGCTCCAATAGCTCCAGCCCCCACCCTCCCTGTGAGCACAGTGTGCTCTGATTGGTCGGAACGTTGTGAATTGCGCTGAGCTCCGTGGAGATGTGGTTTCCTTGTTTAGCGACAGCGAAACACAGCCAAACTCACCCTGAGCTAGACCCTCCAGAAAAACGCGGGCAAAAATCCTTGATTATGCGATTAAACATGCGGGGTTTTTATGTGATTTTATGCGGTGAAGTTGCGAAATATGCGGAAAGTTGCGAAATATGCAAAATATGCGGGAAAAAATAATAAATGTTTTTTTAAAATATTGGCTGTCTTATTTATTCTCTCTGACACACACACCTGCCACTAACGTTAAACCCCTTTACTATTCAATTAAACACATTCAATGTTTATTTATTGTAAAAGCAATTGGGCTATTTTAATCTCACACACACACTTCTCCGCCTCATTCTGTTTTCATTGACTCGTTCGTTATCTGACCAGCTTCAATCTTGTAGGCTACTCACCTCGTTTCTTGTAGCCCTCGAAAGGGTTTTGGAGGTTGATGCCTCGGTGAATGTGAGTTGTTTGGCTTTCTTGTCCGCAGCAGCAGAAAGCATTTTCGAATGTTTGAATGAATCAAAGTGGGTCGTCACCGTCGATTTTCTCTTATGCTCCAACACACAGTTGCACGGGGTGCAGAATAGTTTCCCCCCACTTTTTGCCCGGTCTTTAGTAGAAATGTTCGTCGGTAAATGAGATGGATTAGATTTTTTCATCTTGGTGTTTTCTCTATCGTGTGAGCTCCACACGTTCACTCTATACAGTGTTGTTTACATTCTGTGATGCGCGAGCTGATGACGTCACGTCAAGACGAGTTAAAAACATTTTAGGTTGGACTACAACAAAGAGTGAGCAGAGACCGAGACAATACAGGAGGACGAGAAAAGAGAAAAAAGATAGGAGTATTTCCCTCAAAAAACTTCCCCCACTCCCTAAAAGGACGTTAGTTTCCCAACTCCTCCTTACGGCCACACAGTACGACTGCCTCTCACCCCTGCTTTCCCAAAAAACACTCCCTGTCAAGCAATTAAACAAAACTACCTGTCAACGTCCAAACCCTCGAACCACAAACACGCTGCCTATAAAAGCTCAAGGACGTCCAAGTCCGAATAAATACCTATAAATAGACTAGTCAACAAGGTTCGTGGACTCAAAACTAACAAATGGAGTAAAATGTAAAATAAACGAATGGTCCAAAGAAAGAGTCTTTTAAGTGACCAAGATTAGGGCCGAAAAAATATCTCTAAAGAGAGCCTCATAAAGCCATAAAGAGACAAATTTACACATAAATAACAAATTTGGTTTTTAATTTTATTCATACAAAAAAACCACAGAGTACGAATAGTTGAAACATAAATTGACATTCCGATTTCCTGCCTCTTTTGTTAGGAATCACTGAAAGAAAGACTCACTCCACTCCTGCCTAACCCAGCCCGCAAAGAGGTAAACTGAAAGTTCAGAATGTACTGTGCCACGAAATAACTCTCCTCCAGACCTCGACCGCAAAGTTCTGTGTTGAAGATTTTTTAACCCCTATATCGACTACGAGTTTTCTATAGTTTGTCTGGTGGAAAAAAAATGTCACAAATCCATGAGAAACAAAGTTCCGATTCTCCTTTGTATTCTTCATTTGGTTTATACTATATAACGGAATAATACCCCAATAATCCCGTAAACCAAAACAGTGGGTGAAACTCATCAAAGAATAAAAAAACGAAAAAACTTTTTTAAGGTAAAAAGAAGACCCGAATGACAATTCTTTACGCTATAAACAATAAAAAAGCCTAACTAAGATGTACACACGGAAATATTGTAAAACCAACGTTAGGTGTTATAGAAAGACTCTAAAAACGCTAATACTTGCCATTGTCTAGAAGTCCCTTACTACTACTAATGTTTAAAAGACAGGACTTAAAATCCTTTAAACATAATTTGAAAAATTAAAAAGTTTACATGTTGTTCCACCACAAAAATAACGTAGAATAATCAATATACAAAACATATTTAATTTGATAAAGTTCAATGGGATTTTTAACAAATCACTCGGCAACTTACGAAAGTTAGAATTTGTTTTTGCAATCTTACTATGGCTGATTTCAGTAACTCTATTTGGTGTAAAAAGTTACTGTCCTTATAAGCTAACCGTGAAGTTCATTTCACTTTGTGGGGGGAGAAGAAAAATATCAGTCCGCACCATTTGAAGAACGAGAGTCTCCTCAACAGACACTTGTCCTTCATGTGTCCGTCTCTGACGTGGCCCCAGCACTGAAGGCCGTGCATTACGACTGACTCCCCTTGTGTGTACGTTCTCAAAAATAATGAGACCGTGCCGATTTGATATATTTATATGTACAATCTATGACATCAACAAACCCAAAGAGGACCGAAATTTGTCCGACAGGTTTGAATGCCGGGCCCGGTAAAACTTAGCCCAAGGAGTCGTTAAGATTGTATATTCCCTGAAATATAATTTGAAAGACGGAACAGAATATAACATAAGAGATTTATAATAACAGTTATATAATGGTGACACAAAAAAAAAAAAAGTACAAAATTATCGGTGAAAAGTTTCTTTAAGTCAGTAATTTCAATTAACAGTTGAATCTAAACAACAGGTCCTTTAGATTACCAACCTATTCTTTTTCGATTAATTTTTTATATGTATGGAAACTTATGTGGGAAGTATAAGGAGACATAATTTTCGTTAACTTCGAAGACAAAAATTCCTTACTTCCGAACGGTCTGTCTTATTACTTCTGGGTATCTCCTGCCTAACAATCCCACAAAGAAAGAATCTCGGAAAAGATCATAGTGCTTATTACCAGGATGTAACCTAAACTAAATCATAGACTTGAATTCCACAGGTACAGTACGAGAAAGCCAATAATGGCAGGAACACACAATACTCCAAAATACGTACAATTTGCACACGTCTCATTTGGGAAGTTCATGTGGGGACATCGCTCAATTTTGAGATTGTGTCCTTTTATGGAGGGGTTTTGCGCACTCGCAACCTCTTTGCAGTGACAAGGACTAAGAAGACGCCATTAGAAGTACTACAGAACGCAATGGACCTTTGGTTTACCTGGTTAGCCACCTCGGCAATGCAATGCAAGCCTCGCAAATCAATTCCGGGGGCGACTACCAGTTAAACTGGTTAGGTGCCTGAGGGAGTGTGTGTTTGAGTCACCGACTCGAGACGACTAAGAGGAGGGGACCGAACGTCCCACCTATGTCCTGTCAACCTTAAAGAAGAAGCGCTGGTAAGAGTGTCGCAAATAGTTTGGAAAAAAAAGAATAAGTTATAGGTCGGCCGTGAATAACAAAAATTAAGCGACAACTGGAAACCACAACGAGTCATCTGGGAAGGTCTTTTTCGCTAAAGACGCTAGCGCCTAACGGTGTATTAGCGTTTTAACCGCGTCTAAAAATTTCGACGTAAAATAGTTTTCCGGCATATGAGGCGTAAAAAGGTGTGTTTC
>NW_011343713.1:72081-77348 GCF_000735185.1 Notothenia coriiceps | reverse complement strand
TACCTAGCTAGTAGCTAGCACGTTAGTTAGCATTACAGCCTTGTCATTTTTATTAGCCTTAACATGAAGTAACATTAAGTAACCCAACATTTTAAACAGTAAGAGTAGTAGTCATATTTCGTGAACCCTTTGAAGAGTACTGTCACCGGTGTGATCATTCTATAATACACAATTTAAGCCTGTGGGAGAAATGCTAACGCTAGCATCGACGATCGCCAATCTTTTCTACTTCATGCTATCTGCACAAATGATTGAAATTAAACATTAAAAAGAACAGGCAGTTCAGAGAGAATTAAAGGAAGGCAGGCAGGCAGCTTTGCATGACATTATTCTGGACGTGTTTCATTGTGGTGATAGTGAGGGTAGACAATCATTTGTTGACAAGACAGTAGTGACGGCCATCTTGGTGACGTGTTTTGTTCTGCGAGACCGGAGATCTAGTTCATTGAGCGTTTCACACAAACAAATGTGTTACTTCACAGTTTTAAGACACATTTCTTTCTTTTTGACTTTCAAAATTATCTTTTAAATTGACAAACATCATAATTCGTGGCACAATTCAAACGGGATCGAAAGATAATCTTTCTCTCTCCATTGACTTCAATACATACTTTTTCCGAAATAAGGTCCCATGGAGCTCCCCCGGAAATGGAGGGACTTCCCCCATCTATTGCATCTGCTATATTAATAAATGTAGGTGTAAAATGTAATCTGCACAATAATTTAGTTGGAACTTAAATCTGTTGAGGTAAAATAGTTATTGAATCACAAACACATTTTCTTTGAGTTATTCAGATGGGGACATCCTGTTGTCTTAAGACCCTGTTTGTCCTGAACCTCCTCTGGTTGTCTCCACACCAGAAAAAGGCAGCTAAATATGCTCTGGACGGCAAAGTGAGCCGCCTGCAGTTTGACTCAGTGACGGAGCAGCTGAACGCCATGTTCCAGGAGCTGCTGAACAAGGTGACAGGCCAGGAGCAGGACTGGCACAAGGTCATCGAAAGACTCTCCTCCGAGATGGAGTGTAAGGTAAACATCTGATGCTGTAATACACATGAGGGATCTGTGACTATATGCGAGGTGGTGTTTCACTCCTCACCTTTCTGCAGTTGAACAGGATAGAGCTGAACTCTGTGAAGAAGCAGCTGGAGGATCGCTGGAGGAACATCCACGAGAAGCTGCAGGGTCAGGGAGCTCCAGAGCAGGAGGACGCTGCTGGTATCAGAAAGTAAGCGCTGACATCACTCTTTTTTTAGATTGTGTTGCACCTGCTAGTGTAAAAGAACAACACTAGAAAGGTATCGCAATACCCTGCAGGTACAAAAATATACAATACACATGTTGTTGTACCAAACAACTGAAAATAGTTCTTGTTTCATAGTGCATCTTGTAGACGCACGACCTTTTATAAAAGTTAAACTAGCTGTTGAATTTGAGCTATATCCTCTGTGGGAATTTGCTTCCATAATCATTGATGCAGTGTATGTCCAGGGCTTTTATTGTGAAAGGTCACAATGATTGTGAGGCTGTAATTCACTTTCATTCTGTAAAATTGAAAGTTGGTTGGCAATATGTGTTATTAATATAATGCCATCTTTTAAGTAGTCATTTCTGCCATATCCAATTAGACATACTCATAGGTGTGGCAAAATGTGTAAATCAACAAGAAATGTCAATGTCAGCTGTCTTTGTGTTTTTGTTCCAGACAACTGGTGGACAGATTTCACTGCCTCTCCTGTGACCGGCCTGTGGTCATGCACAACTCCGGACAGTGAGTCACTATTGATTTCACACTATTAGTATTTATATAATGAGATTCAGATGCTGGATATGTATCCTTAGTTATATAAACTTGTCTGCTCTTGTATGTTTGTGACAACAACAGACACGTGGTGAAGCTGTCGTCTACTGCTGGATTCCCCTCTCACAGGTCCATCAGGCCGTTCACTGTGTACGCTCTGGAGCAGTTCAGACAGCACTACAGGAGGTGAGCTCCCCTGCGGTGTCCTTTGTTTCCCAGCAGGGGGCACCAGGGTCTGATAGTAACTCACTCAATCACATAGAACCATAAACAAAGTTGCTATTTCAAATAGGCAGAGGTGGAGGAAATACTCAGCTCCTTGACTTAGATCAAAAGAAATAAAAATACATCTTATATTCTTAATAATCCATTATATAAAGTTAAAATCCTGAATAAAATATGTTACGTAGAAATACTGAAGTATTATCAGCAGATTGTACTTAAGTATCAAAAGTGAATGTACTCGGTATGCACAATGTCGGTTTTTTACAGTATTGTTTGTTTGTTTGTAACCTTTATTTATCCAGATTGGTCCCATTGTCCCATTGACCCATCTCTTTTTCAAGGGAGACCTGCAGCAATTAGGTTCCACATGAAAGATAAAACAACATAAAACAATAGAGGATATCATACAACATATTTACAAGCTACATTTACATACTTATCAACATTTACATATACCCATAGTTTCAAAGCGCATTTCACTTAGACTTGCTTTAAAAACATTCAGAGGAATAAAATTGCTCAGTTTCAATTTTAGCTGTAGATTGTTCCAAGCAAGTGGAGCTGCGCACATAAAAGCTGCCTTACCTAAGAGAGTCCTTGCTCTTGGCACATCTAACAACACTACATCATGCGATCTCAGACAATAGCTGCTTGCAACTCTCTGTGTTATCAGTGAACAGATGTATTATAGTATTATACAATATCATTCTGTTTCAGCACCAACAAATACATGTCAAATCACTTTTATGTTCATCCAAATATTAAGAACATTGTCATTTCTTTTAAAAATACTTTGTAGTTTATTAGTACTGTACTGCATCATATCAGCATCAATAAGGTGTTTTTATATGTACAAAGTAGCTAGTAACTATGTGTCAATAAATCTAGTGGAGTCAAAGGTATGATATGTACCTCCAAAAAGAACTGGAGTATAGTATGCAGTTGCATAAAATGAAAATACTCATGTAAGGATTTATAGGCTTCATTGCCATATGCACAATAGCTACAGTGCAGTAATGAAAATCCCGGGATCCTCCAACAATGCAGTATACCATTTATTTGACATTAAAATAAATAGTGCAAAAGACATCATGATAAAGTATACACATATAAAATATAATACTATAAACAGAATGTAAAAAATACACTGCACGCATTTATTCTTTTAATTCTCGGAAGATTAGCATCAAAGTATCTGATCCATCAATACATTACATTTAATTTAGCTGAATCTTTTATCCAAAGCGATGTAGAATAAGTGCTGGTTGTAAGCTGGTCTTGCCATCACAGAATGAAACCAGGGAGCAACCGCTACAGCTTTGAGGGAGTTACTGCTGGCTGGAAGAGGGAGCAGCTGCAGAAGAGCCACGATGTGATGTGCAGGCAGATAGAGAGTGATCAGAGGACAATGAAGAACTGCAACACTGCGGGGGACAACCTGAACCAGAACCAGCCGGGAATACTGCAGTGAGTCAGGGAGAGGAGGACAGAGAGAGAGGTAGAGAGTTAATGAGGAAGAAGAGAGGAGGTGAGAAAGAGAGGGTGGGAAGCAGGACAGAGAAGGGGAAGTCAGGACAAGAGAAGAAATGAAAGAAAAGGTGAGGAGAGGACAAGCGATATAAAAAGGGTTAGGAGAAGGAGAGGTGGCTTGAGGACATAAGACAGGGACATTTAATTGGTTTAATTTACTGTATATTAAATTGACAGTTCACCCCAAAGTAAAAGAAAAATATGTTCCTATCAATCTACATTGTTTTGGCAGAAAGGCCTTCTCTCCCTTTTTAATGGAACTAGATTCCAATTGTGCGGTGCTCAAAGCGTCAACACACATATATATATACAAATCAACAGCAACACATGCACACCTGAACTTGTAACTTTCCTTTGGGAAATTAGGCTTAAGACAAATGTACACTTAATTTCAAATAAGATCAATAGGAAGATGTTTTACCGCTGTTTTACATTCCTGCATTTAATATGGTAATGTTTATTTTTTATCGTATTTCTGGTTATAAATGGTTTTATAGTAAACCACATTTTTTATTTTCCCATGCTGCTGCAACAAAACACTTTACCACAGTTAATATTAGAATGTGTACTGTACATCACTGCTACGGAAACAAAGACGACGCAGACTCACAGTTTTTTCTGGTCTCTCATGTTTGTGTGTGACGGAGCAGCGAGCGTGTCTCTGAGATGACGGACTACAGTCACCTGGCCGTGTTGCGGAGCTGTGGGGGGAGTCACACCGTCACCTCGGCCAGCCAGCGGCGCACCAACCTGCAGACCAACAAGCACCCCCCCCAGGCAGAGGTAGACTGCGTCATTCAGGTGGGACACAGCAAAGGTTATCCACATATTTATTCTGGACTTTTAGCTTACTACTAGTGTACTTGTCAGCGGTGTGAACCTGGAAATGTTGAGTACCCCAAAGTGTTATGATAGAAATGTAAAGTACGGGTCCCCAGCACATAGAAACTGCCAGATGCTTACTTGCATATGTTGGGCAATTTGCACAATTGGCATAAGTTGCATTAATTAGCATATGCATGCAGACAATAGCTACAAAATGGCTAGGGCGATTTAAACAATTCAGGTTTGTTTTTGGAGGATATTGAGGATGTTCAGCCCAACGGGAGTCCAAAGATGGGCACTTTCTGGTTAAAACTGCCATTTTTTTATCCTGAAAATGTCAGAAATAGATTCAAAATCATCAATGTTTGAATAGAATGTTGAAGTTCTGAACATTGTTATAGAGATGTGCTTTTTTTCTGGTTAGTCAGAGGAAGTTGATATCGTCGGACTGGATGGGCATATTTACAAGGGCCGCCTGAACGCACCTTCCATCAGAAATACAGAAACAAAACTACCTACAATCCCCGCCAAGGACGGTAAGTTGATTCAATTGAATTATGAACACATGCTGTTTCTATATTATTATTTTTGGTTTTATTGGTATTATCATTATAATAATTATTAGTATTATTGTTGTTGTTATTATTATAATTCTGTGTGTGACTGGCGAAGCCACACACAGAATAGTATTCGAAATCCATTTGAACAGAGCTCAAAAACACCCCACTTTGACCCCATACAGATTACGCATACTTTAACATAGAACAAAAATTACAAGTTTAAACAGTTCTCGAGACTATGGACTTTATTAGACTAATTAGATATTTTGTAGCTAGCACGGTTCTCACGTAGTCGCAGCTTACGTTTGTGAACATTTCACACTGTT
>NW_011343713.1:70713-72060 GCF_000735185.1 Notothenia coriiceps | reverse complement strand
GTATGGGAGAGTTAACAACGTACTAGGGAGACCCCTCCGTCACCCAAACACCCCCGTCCCCGTGAGCCAAAACAAGAAAATCCAAAACGTGTACGGACGTCGGCTAGTCCTCCTTGTACACTACCTCGCAATTTTGCCTCGGTGGTGTTGGGGGGGCCTCGACGTGGAATGGAATGTAAAGCTGCGAGGGTCGGGTTTCTATGTAAAACTTACTAAAAACAAAGGGATTTAGTTACAAAGTCTTGTTTCGGACGCCTCTCTCTAGTCGGTACTGCTAACAGTTCGTCGCACATATCCCAGTGAAAGGGAGGTACGGAAAGTGTAATGGGAAGGTGCAAAACAGTATATCAATTCCCGAACTTCGCAATAAAAGCGTTCATAAATTTTTCAGTTTCTTTTGTTTAGTAATTGTTTATATATAATGTCACGTCTTATCTTGTGTCAGCCGAAATAAACAACCGAATGGATTTATTACAGGCACAATATTTTTCTCTTTTTATGTTCTTTATTATGTATAATTAATTACGTTGGATAATCGTCTGTTCTATATTCCTTTTTTTCTAGTTTATTAAATTTTTTATTTTTATTTTACACTAACGACACTTACCACATACGATACCTCCGCCATACAAAAAAGGTGTTTTTTTTACATGAATATGGATGCGTGAATAAGCTGTTTGATAATAATTGAATCTTTTAAAGTCTCTTTACAACTGACTGACTTTGAACCTCACGCGCAAGGGGCGTACGGGGATTGGCGACTCATTGCATAATATATCGGTAATCAACAAACAATATTCCTGTTTGTTTCTTGATAGGTTAAGTAAAAATCGGCAGTGAAAATCGACTGATAAAATTGATCAAAGATAACGTTAAAAACCTAAGAACATGGTGTTAAGGACGTAGCAAAGACCTTGTAGAAATCTAATGGTGACCTAAATCATTGCTGGGCGTGTCCACAACGACAAAGTTTCTAGTTTCGCAAAGGTACCGTTGCGGCGACCGGTCCACGTTGCTCTCCTGTCGGACGAGTCCTTTACTATAACTAGTTATAACTCGACGTAATAACGAAGATTCGATTTTTCACATTGACGTTAGTCGATTCATAGGCATTGGTCTCGATAATCCTATTGGTCGTACTTTGTTGACTACTGAGACGACAAACGATATACGACCTTCAGACAAACGTAAGTTACTCGTATAGCCTCGCCGGTACTGTTTAAGGATGTAATACTAGTGATTTAATACATACTTCTCCCCAACTTTTTAACACCGGTCCGGCTCGTTATCAACCCCCTTTTTTTTGAGTAGTCTAAAAGGTCGAGAGGGGGAGATCCCGGCACTACA
>NW_011343713.1:54336-70668 GCF_000735185.1 Notothenia coriiceps | reverse complement strand
TTCTCTTTATGCTCCAACACACAGTTGCACGGGGGTGCAGAATTACGTTTCCCCCCTACTTTTTCGCCCGGTTCTTTAGTAGAAATGTTCGTCGGTAAATGAGATGGATTAGATTTTTTCATCTTGGTGTTTTCTCTATCTTGTGAGCTCCACACGTTCACTCTATACAGTGTTGTTTACATTCTGTGATGCGCGAGCTGATGACGTCACGTCAAGACGAGTTAACTTTTTTTTCTTCTCAACTTTGTGTGGAAAAATGCGGGGATTATACGGCCTTTTGATAAATATGCAGCCTTTTAAAAATCTGCGCCATTTTGCTGATTATGTGGTCAATTCTGCGATCGCAGAATCGCGTTTTTCTGGAGGGTCTACTGAGCACACACAAAGTCACAGCCGAAGTAAAAACAATAAGTGCGGCTGGATATTGAGTAAGAAAAAGGTTGATAAACGCTGTGAGAATGGGTCTGCAGAGAGAATTTCCCAACTGTCTGTTATCAGCCTGCAGCCAGGGAGGAGAGATCAGCAGAGCTGCATGCACTGAGTGTGTGTGTGTGAGGAAGTTGGTCAATTTGGACCAATCAGCGGGGGCTTAACGTAACGGCTCCGCGGACGTAACGTAACGGCTCCACGGATTGGTCCATTTGGTTCCAGGTAACGCATGACATCATGAGTTACCCAGAAGAATCAATGGACAGTGACGTTTCTCCAACGACGCGTTTTGGGGAGGTATTTTCTGTGTTAGAGTTTTACTCGCTACAGGGTGTACTTTGAGGGTTTTGACTCTGCAGACCGTTTACATGCATAAAAACCTTCATAACACACAAGGGGACGGGTAATAACCGGAAAAGCATGACATGGGACCTTTAAGTTCAGATAGCTAAATCAATCCAATGTAGGTACATTATTCGTGATACTAGAAAATGCTCTAAGAAAGAAACACCCTACATCCCGTCTCTCTATGGGTTTCATTTATTCTGTTGGCAGCTCATTCCTTAAAACAGAAGCTTCAGATTGCTTTTAATAAGAGGAAATATGAAGGGTGTATTTCAAGGTTATGTATATTTGTTATTGGGCTTTTTTCTTATCAACTTAGATTTCTTGATCAACAAATCTAAGTTGACAATTAACTTTAATTGACTGAATTTCTTTGAAAAGTGGGCTTATTAACACATGAACACAGTGTAATATATTTGAACATATATATTTAAGAAGTACAATATAAGACAAGCAGAAGTTTATTATACTTAAGTCATTATAATTTTAGAATTTGCTGAGGACCGATTCAAAATGGCCCCCGGGCCGTAGTTTGGACAGCCCTGTTGTAGAGCCAGGAGAAACCAAACAACGTACAGTATTTATACATGTATATTTATATATTTAGGCGGCCAGAGTAATAAAACTCTTGCATGTGGTGTTCCCCTCACTGTCAGCATTACGTGTCCGGAGGTCACGACCCCGGGTGCATCTCTGCTGGGTACTTCCTGTTCACAGAAACTCCGTCTGAGAGCAGGAAGTACACGCTGACTATAAAAGAAGAGGGGGGGGGTTCACTTTACTTGAAGTGCCATCGGATTATTTCCTGTCATTGAAGAATGTGGTTTTATCTCAAGTGACTTTTTAAGTCTGTGGTTGATCATTCTAACGTTTTTTGTTTAAGATTGAAAGCCATTCAAGTGCTCAACTTTAATACAATTTTAGGGTTAACTTGAATATTTTAATTTTATACAAAAACATATAAGCTAATAAGATGCATATAAACACATTGTTGTTACATTTGAATTAAAATAGGTTTAATAACTATTTCTGACAAAATTTTCAGGACAGAAATGTTTTTGTAAATTCTCATCATTCCCTGAAGATCTGTTACCGTTCTTAATCGCAAATAATTCAGAAAGATATTGTGGGATTGCAGACAAAATGTTATAAATGGCACACATTGTAGAATCATCCGAAAAAATAACAAAATATCGCATTTTCTTTAAAACAGTAAGCAGAAGAAAAATTGGGAATTTTTTCAAAAGCCAAAGAAATTAAGAAACTACTCAAGTGGGTGACAAAAACAAATGTCTCCCTAATAACCCATAATAAGGGCATATATCATATTTGGTTTTACTTTTCCTTATGTTCCTCTTAGTCCTGAAAACAATGATGTACCAAACAACCTGTAAAAAAAAGTGTGGTCTGTTTTGATATCCTTTTTGAGCAGCAGCTTATATCCCCATTTTTGAGTTGTGTCTTTGAACGCAGCTCCAGACTTCCTCTTCAATAAAGCACTCGTGTCATGTGAAGACTTGAAGTCAATGGTGAGAAACGGCTCCGACCACATCCGTCCTCAGCCTCACTCAGAAAGAAAGTCACTATTGTTTTCTCCGTCCTTTTAGCTCTTACAGTAAATACCAAAAGTGTGATGAAGCAATTGAGACACAGAAAGTAAATCATACCTTGTTTTTATTAAACATATAAATACACATTTAAACAGAGGAAATTAACCGAAAGTACTCGAGAGAAATCTCTATAAAAGAGCCGTGGATTAGAACAGTGAATTTCTGAGAAAGAAAACCTGGTAAGAGCAAAATAAAAGTTTAAAATGAGGTAAACAATCAAAACGTCAGGGTGGTTGGGACATACTGTATCAGGATTAAATGATCCATAATAAGCCTGAACCCTGCAGGAAGCTCCGACAAATTATTCCCCGTCGGCACAAACACCTCCGCAACCTGCAACTCGTTCCATCAAAAACTAAATTAGACGACTAGTCCTCTCACAAAAAACTCTTCCGTCACATTTGACACATCCGGCATTCCTCTCAACTCCTTTGATTTGCAGGAAAAATCCTCCCTCACCTTCAAAAAACTCCCTTTTATGAGGATAGAAGAAGAGAGAAAGACTGGCAGGACAAACAGAGCCCAGAGGAGTAAAACACATCAGGGTGGATTTTCATTTCTGTATCAGATTTGAAATATAATCTTATCAGGTTGTTGAATTTGAAGGGATGTAACAGCTTTAAAAGTGAAGCCCTCCCCCCAGAAAGGAAGAACCCAACAGAAATCTTACAGAAAACAGAGGAAGGTTGATTGTCTGTGTGAAGCTGTGAACAACAAAGTCCGTTTTTACATCTTTCTCTGCATCCCGTCCCTCCCTGATTCCTGCTTCCTCTTTCTTGTGGAGTGAAGTTTTTTTTTTAAACGTTTCACTATTCTCCCGGTGATTTTCTGTGACATACGTGGGATCCTGTGTGAGGGAGCCAGCTAATAAATCCCGGGTTTAGCCTGCTGTGAAGCTCTGCTGTAAATTCTTCTTCCGCAGCGGCAGCAGTTTGAACTTGTTTCAACTCTCTGATCCCGTCTGCAGCGGAGGGTACGGCAGAGCTCAGGGGCCTCACATCCACACAGAGGTAGGAGTGTTTGAGCGTCACAAAGGTTGTGTGAAAAATCACTGAGTTGGCCTCTAAATGCCCCCCGCAGACAGGCAGGCAGCTCACCGGACAAAAATATTCCAAAATCAGATTATTTATATCATCAGCGTGACAGAAAACGTTCAGCTGAAGGTTTTATTTACAAAACTGTCCATTAGAGCCATTGTAGGTAAACAAACAACAATACATAACCAAGGAAGGAGGGTGATACTTCGTAAAAATACTATATTTTTTTTATAGATAATAATATCCCTAATTCTCAAGTAAACAAAAGTCAGAAATTATCAAAGATTAAAGTTGTGAATATACAATGAAATAGACAAAAAAAAAGTATAATTTAAAAAATGTATGCCAAAACTAACATTCTCTGAGAATGTAAAGGCATACATTTGTATGTAAAAGAATGCCTTTAATCTGAGCTTTATACTTCTGTTTTTTCTCGCAAATTAATGCTTTAATAATCATGGCAAGGTTTCCTTCATTTGTGATCTTGTGAATACAAGGTTTTCATTTCTGAAATCCAGATTATTTCTGAAAACATTACCCATCCTTTATTTATTTTTTTACCTACAATGGCCATATTATGCTGTGGTACAAAAGTGCCTCATAACCACTAAACAGGAAATGGATCTGAGCCGTCTCTTAATCTCCCCTCTCCCATGACAGGAGGTCTGAAATTAGTCTGAGAAAAAAGACTTTATAAATGTGGCAGATCTAAAAATATTTAAATGATTGCCGCTCTACTTAACTCACCGATCATATTTGCACTTTACAAAAGGTTATTCCCTACTGTCGTTTAACCATTCAACTCAACATGACATCACTTCCTGTCTCTGAAGGGATTTACTGAAACCTTCCACGCTCTTTTGTCCATCTGGATTAAATAATATTCTGTCTGCTGCAACATAAAAGATTGTTTATCCCAAACATAGGACTGTTGTTAAGGATCCAGTTAGTCAGAAATATGTCCGTTATCTGTTTTTACTACACCAGACACATTAAGTTTTGTATTAAAATGTAAAAAGATTCCGATTGGAAGCCAATGTATAACCTGACCTCAACGGTACGTAGTGTGGTTCACTTAATATGTTAAATAATGACAGTAATTATGATTTCCCAAATGACCTAATATTGCTTTTATGTTTCTGTTTATAGCGACCCAGAAAAAAATCGTATCTTCTGGATTCATTCATTTATCCGTCTATAAAATGTTAAATAATGTGAACAAATTTACATACCAGTTTCTCAAAGTCCAAATATATGTCTTGCTTTGTCCAAAAACCCAAAGATATTTATTTTATTATGATATAAAACAGTAAATCAGCAAATCTACATATTTAAGAGGCTGAAAACAGTATTCTCTGACAGTTTTGCATGAAAAATCACTTAAACTATTTATCAAAATAGTTGGCGATTATTTTTCTAAATTAGTCACTACCACTCTGTTTTAGTTTGTTTCCATTTTAAATTCGGAAAGTAAACTGGATATTTTCACAATAAAAGAAAAACACTGAAATATAAATTGCATTCTAGTTACATAGTTGGAACAGAGGCTCTCTATCAAACTGATCATTACAATTTTCCATTTTGTTTACACGTCGTAGAAATAAAGCAACATCTTTGTTTTGATCAGGAAACCGCGTCAAAAGGATGAAAGTTAAGGAAACATCTTTCTTAATATGCAGCAGAAAGAAGATTTTGTCCTCCAGGTCGTTGTTTCTTTAAAAAAAAAGATTAGCAGGTTTTATTCCTGTGCTAAATCTGGTGTGACTCAGGTAAAGGACATCTGTAGATGCATCTCTCTGCGAGCAGTTCATAGCTGTAAAGGAAACGTCTAGAATCCCGTCTGTTTTCTGCTGGTTATTGCCAGATATTTCCGAACCATCTGAAGAAGAAGAAGAGTCTTTAAAAGATAAAAAATGAGATCTCATGGCTGCTATCCTCGGAGCGCTCTGCTGGGTCCTGGGCCCGATTTGCATCCCGGATGAAAAAGAACGTTCGTTTCCTCGGCGTGTGATGAAGACGGAGAGGAAGTCTTCGGTTTAGAAAAATGAGACAGGAAAACAGTTTTTTTGTCTTTTTCCATTTCCTCTCATTCCACACATGGACCCCCCCACCACCCTCCCCATACATTTGGCTCCTTGACCACCCCCCCTCCTCCGCGTTCAGTCTCATCTCTGGCCGTGCAGCGCGGACACGACGGGGGGCTGTGGGGCGGCGCTGGGCTGGGCTCCAGGTGGCCACATGGGAGTCTGTTGCAGGTGGTGGTGGTGGAAGTGGTGGTGCAGGTGGGGGCCTGTTGGCGACGATGGGGGCAGCCAGGCGGGCTGGTGGCTGGGCGGCGAGGACGCCCAGAAGGAGCCGTAGCCGGAGGAGGGGGTCGGTGGGGAGCACGCCATGGAGGAACCGCTGCCGGACCCGGGGCCGCAATCAGACGCACGCAGCTTGGAGAACATGGTGATGGCGTCCGGGAAGTTGGGTGGCGTGGCGGGCGTGTTCCTGGGAGTGCACATCTGCAGGACGCACACAAGAGAAAGGAGTAAGCAAAAGGTAGGTCTAAAATTTTATTTAACGAGGCCCCATTATGCTTTTTGAGGTTCTCCCTCTCCTGTAGTGTGTTCTATAGGGTTTTGTGCATGTAAATGTTCTGCTAAGGCTAAAATCCCAAAGCTCCCTCCAGAGGGAGTTTTCTCTCCCACACACTTAAACAAAATAGACATGTGAAGTCAAACTGTGATGTGCAGATATCTAAGAGGTAAAGTACAATAATAAACTATATGCAATTAAATTCAAAACAACCTCAAAGATGTAAAAACAACATATATACCAGAGTCCTGCATCGGGTCGGACCCGATGAGAATCCGATGCAGAATCATAACCTCTGCAGCGCATCAATCTGCTGCTGAGCGCGCCACATTCAAAATGGCTGAGGTGAAGCTCTCTAGTGGAGAATACAGTATTTTCAATAACTCTTCCTCAAGAGCGAAACCCAACGTCTGGGAGGCTTTTGGTGTCATAGATGGAGAGAATAACCAACATCCCACGCTTTTTGAGACAAATATGCAACTGCGTGTGTTAATAATTGCACGTTTTCACTGCTCATATACTGTATATATGCGGGTTCGGGTCGGTTTGCGGATCTTGTACCGACGGGTCGGGTTGCGGAACTAATTGGCAATATGTGCGGGTAGCGGGGCGGGTTCGGTATTGCACGTCGCGGGGCGGGAGCGGGTCTTCAAAATCAGACCCGTGCAGGACTCTGATATATACTACAAAATAAATTCTTGAATGTTTTGCCAACCATAATTCCCCTGCCTCAAACGCCTCTATTACGAGGCTCTACGACTCCTTTGTTTACTTTCGTAACACAGTGACATCACTATGTAACACTTGCACTTCTATTGGCCAGCCCACCAACACATTGTACGTGATAGCCTAAGGGGCGGGACATCTCCAAGCGATTGACCAATCACAACAGAGCCGGCCAGCTAACCAATCAGAGCAGACAGGGCTCTGGTTTCAGACAGAGGGTGAAAAGAGGTGCTGCAGCACAGGCAGTATGAGAAAAACAAAGAGCTTTTTGAACATTAAAGCATGGAGACACTAAATACTGATATGAAACACAAAATGTATGTAATGTAACACTAGGATCTCTTTAGGTGATTAAAAGACTGAATAAAACCGGGTCATGTTAAAAATTATTGTTTTTCCCCTGCAGCTCTGATAACTTAATCTCTCCCTAATGCATCAGTTTAAAAAAAAAAGGTATCTACATGAAATGAAAATAGGCTTAAGTCAATATAATTTTCAAATTTTAAAAGAGGAAACCTCTGATTGAATTATCAGTAAAGAAATACTGAAAGCATCTGTTATTGGACACGGCAGACTGCTTTAGCATCTAACTGTGGACAAACGTGTGATCTGTGTGTGACACACTTCTAAATGCCAAACGTCTTCAGGGAGAACATCAATTAAAGAGTCATTTAAACACACACACACACAGATCAGATAGCAGACAGAAATAGAGGAGGCTTCTCTCAGCTGTTATGTTCAGAACACACACACGGACACACACACACAGTAAAGATGCTTCTGACAAAATCAACACTCAGCTGTTTACTGCTGTAATACATTTTTCTACATGCCAACACAAAACACTTTACTCTCTCTACCAGGGTCCGTTACCAAAAGTGCATTTTTTGTATTAAACCTTTGCTTTAACTCTGACCTTTTTTCTCACATTACATTTTAAAGTCAGTTCAGCTTAATAGTTGTATCTTGTGCCTCTACTTTCACATGTTCTAATGTTCAAAAAGCTCTTTATTTTTCTCATGCTGCAGCACCTCTTTTCACCCTCTGTCTGAAACCATAGCCCAGTCTGCTCTGATTGGTTAGCTGCCCGGCTCTGGTGTGATTGGTCAACAGCTTAGACATGTCCCGCCCCTTAGCCATCACGTACAATGTGTTGGAGCGCTAGCCAAAGGAGCGCGAGTGTTACATCATGATGTCATTATGTTATCGAAGTAAACAAAGAATCCGTTTTTATTTCATTTAGTTTATCATTATACACTACTTCTTAAATATCTTTACATCACAGTTTGACACATGTCTTATGTATCATGGCATAACTATGACATAGCTACATCTACCCTTATACTTTCTAAAATGATCATAACAGCAGATTGATGCATTCACCTTGAAAACACACAATGTAGGTGGAAATTCCCATATTTTTGTCCACACTGTATTGTTTTACATTGTGAAAGATATTTAAAATGTATTTTTTAAGAAGAGAGTTTAAATAGATGATCAGTAGAAAAGTTTACTCTGATCTGTTTCCGTAAAAGAGTTAGAAAAAATGTCCTTTCATGTTTTAATTCAACAATCCATTTGTAGTGAAGGAAGCAGAACTAAGTTCACTTTAAAACCTCTCAGTTCATTCAATATGATGCATATTCTACTCATAGTGTGCAGCCTTACTTCTGAGTCATCTTTATGAAACGCTTATTCATAAATCAATAGGACCTTATTTTGTCTTTACAGTTGTCCTTTTCGACTGAGCATGATGAAGAGTGGGACAAAGTTCAGCTCATCGTCTTTCATCAAAGGTTCATTAATGCTGCAACAATGATCACGGGGCCCGAGGAGCTGTGTGTGCGTGTGTGTGTGGGCATGTGCGTGTGTGTGTGTTGCAGCTGATGCTCCCCCCTGAGTTCAGTTGCTTCACTCTTCCTCTCAGACCTCTGCAGCTGTATTCTTCCAAACACACACAGACAGCGGAGCCTCAGGCGAGATGATGTCACCGCACTGCACCCAAAATAATAACAAACCCATCGACTCTCACACACTTTCTCCTCCTTCCTTACAAGCTCCAACTCGCTCCGCCTAGAGCGACCCACCGGCACGTACACACACACGAGAGGAGGAAGGGGAGAGGAAGAGTATTGGACTTAAGTACTATTTAAACGTACTTATATTTTAGTTTTATGCTAATTTAGGCTTCAATTAATTATGGAGTGGAATGATATGCTGATATAATATGATCAGTACTGAAATACTTTTTTTTAAAATAACTATTGGCTCAACAATGACGAACATTACAATTATATAAGATGTATTTTTTAGTGATAAAACAGAATAATACTGTTCTAAACAGCTATTCTGCATAGTGAGTACTTCTACTTTTGATACTTTAAGTAAAAATGTGTTGATTATACTTCTGGACATAAGGATGTAAAAAAGTAACGTGTACTTGAATGCAGTTGAGTACACAGCGTTTGCCACAGAATAATGATTTCCTTCATTCAGCGTTTTGTCAGTGAATGAGTGATTATTGTGTGACGCAGTGTAATTAAAGATTAAACACTCCCTTCTTTACAGCACACATACTTAATGTTCCTGTGAGAGTCTGACACGCCCTGTGTGATGTGTTTCACTCTAAATTTAATTTCCTACCTAGAAGAGAAATGAACATAAACTGAAGTTTTATAAGATAAATGTGAAATCCAGCCAAACGGACAGAAAACGTAAAACGCTCCAAAAGAGTCCAAAGTGCCCTTCACCCTTTAAACACAGTAACGTGTTCACTGTGGGTAGTTCGGAGGGCGTGGGATTACCGAGCTTTCAACAGAAACAAACTAACTTGAATCTGCCTGTTTAGAAAGCATAAAGCCACATTATGTAACAATTTTACAGTTTAGAAAAATAAGCTTTTAAATCATTTTAATTCCCACTTTGGCCAACCCTGTGCTTTAATGTCAATAAGTTGATTTTGGTCAAACTTGAGAATATTTGATGTAAAATATTTTTTATGTTTCTGATGTGCTCCAGCTTTCTTTTTCATGGGGTTCCCTGAGGGTCACACAGCTGTATTTGTTGCTAAAGTAAAGCTAACCGCTAGCAGTAGCTGCTAGTTAGCTGTTAGCTCAGTTAACCGGACTGGTATCCTTGAGGAATTTAATGTTTTGAATTTCCTTTCTACTAAAGGGGCACAGTTAAATGTATTCATATTTGATTTCACTCGTATTAGATATTTAACTAACATTTAGCATAATGAATATTAGCTAGCTAGCATGTACATGAACGTTAGTTGAAGTCATTTTAAAATGTTGACGCAGTTGAAGAAACCTTTACGCTCAGTCCAGCCAGATCTTGAGTGTGTTGCTGACACAGACAAACCAGAAAATGGTGTCACAAACAAAAATAGTGTCTCAAAAGTACATTTTCTCCTGATTTTTCTTTCAAAAAATGCGATGAAGTGCAATTTTAGCAACCATAAATATTGTAAAGATAAATGCATGTGTAAACTTACAGCTGTCTATATTAAGGGCAGTGGTTTATAAGTGAATTGCACTGAGTGGGCGCTAAATCACAAACATACTATTATGTTTAACACACTGATACACATGCTGTAGTTTACATATTTTCTATAAAACACAATATTATTTCATTTGACTATATATATTTATATCATATGATAGTCCTGTATTCCAAACCCTGCGCATGTTGGTTTGGTTTAAACTCATTTCTTTTGATAGATTTTCTCCATGCGTAGTAAAGAACTCAAATGGTGTTAAACTGCTGCTATCATCAATAAAACGGCTCTTTCTGTGCCTGTTTTTCAGAGCAGTGAATGTGTGAGCAGCAGGTCAGCGGGTTCATCTGTCCACTGCGAGGGATTATGTTTTAAGGGGAATAAATGGACTTACCATCTGGTGGTGGTGAGTGGGGATGTTGGCCTCCTGGAAGAAGGAGCTTAAGGCCGTCTGCAGAGAAAGAGAGAAGAGACTGTTATGATTTATTCAAATTAAATAACAACTACATTTCAATATATCATTGTATTCAATGTTTGTTATGAATAGAGGCTTTTTCCAATGTCTACTGTATTTGAACAGTGGTGTATTAGTGTTTTACTTAAGTTAAGGATCTGTATACAGGGTTCATACACTTTTTCACCAATGATTTTCAATGACTTTTCCATGACCTTTTCCTCATTTTCCATGACCAAAAAAAGTACTCTTTCTCAGCGGTACTACTGAAACATTTTTATTTTAACATGGTAAGCTGTAAAATAAGGTTTACATATGAAACATGTTGTGCCTATCTAAAACAAATGAAATAGTAGGCTTACTAGCTCTTACAGACTGAAGCCACTGTAGACTAGACTAGGGCGTGATTGTAAAAATCTCTCACCAGCAAAATACCTCGACAGTTAAATGCCATTTTACGTTTCATTACTCTACGATTCAGTATGTATTATTGTTATAGTATTACTATTTCGGCGATTAGATAAAATATAAATTATATTTGATGTAACTTTGGTTACATTTCCATGACTTTTCCAAAACTTTGGGAAAAATATTGTTTTTCATAACTTTTCCAGGGCCTGGAATTAGTATTTTGAATTTCCATGACTTTTCCAGGTTTTTAATGACCGTAGGAACCCTGTGTATACCTATTCCAATAATGTACATGTTTGTAATTATCCCAAAGAGACGTCATCTTTATCAGTCAGTCAACACATGTGCTTGGATTTGAATGTATTATCTCCACTCAAGAGACCTGAAACAGTTTGCAGAGCACACAAGGGTTTCTTAGATTAGCTTTGAGCTAACTGAATCACTGATAACACAGGAAGCTCAATTACACACAACTTCCTCTTAATCTGCATGTTTCACACCAACGTTTCGGACTGAAAACAGTCAAAGAAACAGAACTTGTGTTCATATATTATAGTTTAACTGGTTTCTATGCGAGTTCAAATAAAGCAGAAGTAATACAAGTGATCTACAGCTGCAGCTAATCATATTTTTTAAAGAAGATAATAATGATCTGAAGCGTAAAACAACAAGTAGTCTTGTGCTGAGGCAGGGAAACTATAAAACAGCTGCCTCATGCACAAACCAGGAAGTGTTCCCTCGGAGGGAACAAACACTTGGCAGAAACAAAAAGCTGAGTACTCCTCGTGTGGATCATAGGAAACATGTGATTCTTTGGGGATAAGCTAATCAGTGTGGGACATTCACCAACAACCAGTTTATTATCTGCATTAGAAGACACCTCTTTGCACAGGGACAAGGTCTGTAGATCTACAGACCCTGCATCATGCACTTTATTATCGAATGTAACAATGCTTACATGTATTGTCCCCTCGCAATCACATTGAATGCCAGTTTGTTTTTGTACATGTAAATATTAATGTGATTTTGTTGAATTTTTAATAAATCAGAATCAAAACAAAGTTCTTTGTCAAGTGGATTTCCACGTAGGAAGGAATTCACTTTGGTGTATAAAGACAGGAAGAGAAATCATAATAAAAAAATAGGCAATTCATCGCTAAACATCATTCCAATCACAGTTAAAACAAATTGTAACGGTTTAACTTTTTTTATATCTGTTGTCAGTTGTCTATGTTGTTTTGGAGTGTGTGTCATAATGGATCACAGCATTTTGAGAAATGTTTTAAAAAAAGTACTTTTTCTAACAACTTCATTAATCTACGAAGCATAAAAGGAAAACAAATCTTCAAGAGTTTACGGTTAGAATGTAATAAGTATTTGATGAACAAATGATCATTTAGCATCAAACTGTTGTTGTGCTGCAGCAGCAGTTAGGGTTGCATATCGTTGACTTTTTTACGATACCGATACATATCGTGATACTCTCATGTTGCATAAGGGAAAAATTGAATCATCCCGCAATTACTCCCATGAAGCGCTTTATGATATAGTTAACATGTCAAATGAATATTAAATTCAATTGTGGGACTTGGACCTTTTAGTACTGAAAAAACAATGAAAACAGATTCTGCAATATCATTTATAACAACCATCAGGCGGGAATAGTACATCTTGTCAATGCAAAAAGAAAATAGCACCAGTACAATCAATATTCAACCGAAGATTCCACTGACCAGAGAACACATAAAGGATCATGAGATCTCGGCATTGCGCATGAAACAAATAGCATCATTAAAATCAACATTTGCCTGATGAAAGAAAACAAATCCCATCACAGTTCAGTCTTGTGCATTCATCTTCAAGAAGATGAGCATATCTGCTCTGGATCCCTTTCACAGCGTAGGATACCACCTGCTGAACTGAACACTCTCTTGCTTGGCAAGCTGCTTCTCTGAACACAAAGGTACTTGGTTGCCATACGAGACATCATTGGTTGGAGGTTGGATGTGTTGCCACTAGGGTTGGGAACCGAAACTCGGTTCCAGATGAGAACCGATAAGAAAATGCCGGGTACCGGGTACCCATACAAAATACACAATTTCGGTTCTGCTTAGCAGTTCCTAAACGCGGTAGACCCTGTATTCCACCGGGTCCGTCTGCGCGGCAGCGCCGCAGTGGAATACAGGGTAAGGACGGACTGGCCATCTGTGTGTTCTGGAGAATCACAGAACGGCCGGTCGTCAGCGGGCCGTTGACGGCCCGCTCGGTACGCTGACGGCCGGCACCGCCCTTAATACGGCATCATGTAAGTTGCGCTGACAGGCGACAGAGGTGGTTGCCCCGCAGCGAGCCTCCCCCCGCCTTCCAGTAGACAGTTCACGAGCTCAGTCACTTCATAACACCAAAGATGGATCGCGGTAAACGCTCTAAAGTGAGGCTCCACTGCACTAAAAAAGAAAAAGACAAGGCACAGTGTAATGCCTGTTAATAGCTTGCCACAGGCACACCTCAGTTAAAATAAAGCACAGCTATTGTGCAATACATTTGTATTGCATGTATATTTTTTTATTTGTAAAAATGTCAGTTAAAGCTTAAAAGAATAAAGATATTTTTGTTATCTAAACGTTTGACCTCATTCTTTTACAATTTTGGAATCGAAACGGGGAATCGATGAGAAACGGAATCGATAAGCAGAACCGGAATCGATACATTTCAAACATATACCCATCCCTAGTTGCCTCCTTTCCCAGAAATAAACTTCTTGCAGTGGTTACAGACCCCACCATTCAGACTGGCAGTCATATGCAGCCACACTTTAGATTTTCTAAAGTGACTCGTTTGAGGAATTTCACGGCGACGGTTTGGGCGCCAGTTTAAGGATATTACGCCTCACTTTTATAAAAAAAAGTATCAAAAACCGGGTCTGATTTTGGTACGGTATACCGTAGCCGCCAGTATCTGGTATTTCGGTAATACCGGGAACCGGTATGCACCCCTAGCAGCAGTGTTGTTTGTAGCCGTTACATCTTTAGTTAAAATATGATATTAAACCCTGTGAATGTTGACAGTCTGCACCATGTTTTATCCGTCAGTGTGAGCTTGTTTCACGGATCAGCGTAGCTTCCATTTCCTTGCAGTGGAGGCCTCTTTCACACTAACACTTCATTGAATGCAGTGGTTTCCCCCCAGCCTCCCCCGCCCTCTCCCCCCAGCCCTCTCCCCCTCCTCCCACGCCCTCTCCCCCCAGCCTCCCCCGCCCTCTCCTCCCACGCTCTGGTTCTTTGACAACAGCCGCAGCGGAGAAGGAATGTCTGCTGTACAACGTGACACACATCTCAAAGCGTCACAGCCCTCACAGCTTTTGTGTTTTTTGTCTCAGCTCACTTTATTTCTCAGGACCTCGAAATGTTTTCACACTTCCTGCTGCTGGAAACACCATGCCGTGTGACTAAACCCGCAACTGAGTTCACCGGGGTGTCTTTGAACGTTACTTTAAGGCAGATTTCATTTAATGTGTGGTGATTCAAAACATAACAGTGGAGAAAAGATGGTTTATCTAAAGTCATCAGGGTATTTAGCTTGGAACACATTAGCTCAACAGTTAGGTATTTACTAAATATTTAACTGTGGGAAAGATTAGGGGGTTATGTATTCATTCTACTTATTATTTTGTGATCACAGGTCCTTAAAAAAGGAGCACTGTATGTTTGTGTTGTATAAAGAAAACTAACTTGTTTAACTTTATAATGTATTCACAAGGCCAGATGTATTTACTCTTCCTGAAAACTTCAGTTCAAATTCATGTTAAACTTCTGAAATGTTATTACTTAAAGACAGCTTTGAGAGACATTGTTGCTGGTTGATTCCTTACTTCTTTAAGATGTGATTGTGCTGGTGTTTGTTGTTGAATTAGCATTTATTTTCTTGCACAATACTCCCTGTACTCTGTATTGTAACGTCTAATGCATTGTCATTTGACTGGGTTGTTCAAGTAAAAAAAGAAAAGAAAACTCTCCCCTTTCCCCCTCACCGGCCCCACCCATCTCAGCTGTTTACACTTCCCTCATCAGCTGTGATCACTTCCTGCAGACTCTCCACCCCACCTGCATGTAAGTCTTTAGCCAATGCCACATTCGTATAAAACATTATACTGCACCTCTGATGTCTCTGTCTACACCACTTTGAGACATTTTGTTTGAATGCCAGTTAGTTACATTTGCAAGTAAGACTCACAGGAAGTAAAAAAATACCTTCTAGCAGCAACCAACACACTTAAAATGTTTGTTAAGATGTGCAATTAGGTTTGCTGTGTCTATTGACGTTCTCCTTTTGTGTCAAGTAAACACATCAACCTCATCCGGTCATTTCTTATGTTACATTTTGGATTTTCATTTCTTGTATAGGTACTATTTAATATCATAGTATATCTGTATGGGCTCAGAACAGTCTCATAATACACATATGCACACAGAAGGATTCACGGTGCACGGATCGCTGTGCATTCGTGTGTGGGCTTTTTGAGACTCCCCTGACACTCACCCGATTCGTACTTGTAATTTCTCTCATCTATAGCCAATCAAATGTCTCCTCCAGTCTAAGCCAATCACATGGGCGCGCCCCCACGAGGGTATGATTTATTGCGTTCATGACACTTCATATACGCATTTCGCACAGTCCGGTCAGCTCGCTAAACAGAGGGCGGAGCTTCAGGTGATCATGCAGAGCTGCGTGTCTCCGTCAGACTCAGCAGCTGATCTGATCTCTCTGTCGCGTCCGGTTATACTTCACTCGCGTTTATGTCCATATCGATCAGATCCAGCTCTCCTGATCGGCCTTTATAGAGAGCCCCGATCAAACTATTTAGAGTGAATATCGGCCGATAATGACCGGCGGGGCTCCCCCCCGTTGACAGTTCACTGTCTAGCACTGGCTTCGTAGTGCACTGATCGATTAGGCTAAGCTAACCTGTAGCTGCTCCCTCCACACTCACAATAACTTCATACAGACATAAATAAAGCAGCTGTATTCGCCATACAGGAAACACGCATTTAAAAACGGGTTTGCCTGCCGTTGTGGTGTACACACAAGCATTCCTCAATGGCTCGGAAAGTGGCGCTGTACCTTAATAATATAAAGGCTTGTATTTGCGTGCATTTCCTGTTCGGAAAGTGGCAATGTACTGAGAGTGGAGGTGTCCTGAGCAGGCCCGGCTCCAGGATGAAATTACTGAGACCTCTT
>NW_011343713.1:50456-54296 GCF_000735185.1 Notothenia coriiceps | reverse complement strand
AATACTATAAAGCAGTTCATAAAATAAATATCCAGGGGATGCATGCAGAGCAGTCATTGTCTGAGATAAGTCCGGCCGTGCGTCACGACTCTTTGAAACATCTCTGTTCCCGGAAATGCATCTACGAAGGAGCCGTGGGGGACCGTGGAGGACCCATCAGTGTATCCTCGGTTATAGCTCCTCCAGAGAGCCTCCTCGACGCTCGATCCTCGAAGTGCATTTAGAGACATGAGATGTCCTTCAACATGGCGTGCTGCAATTCATTTCCGGGTCACTACCGGAGGACCGAGGAGTCGAGGAGTCGAGGAGGGGGATTTGATGAAATGAGAAAGGGCCCTGGTTTCTCCAAATGTACCTACCCCACCTTTAACACTGTAAACAAACGTTGGAAGGTTATTTTCCCCTGTCTTTTCTGTTTCTAGTGGATGAAAGTCCAAAACTTAAATATTTTAACACATGAGATAGGAGGTTTTAAGTGTCATTTTGTGTCACTTTGAAGCCTTTTTGTGTATCATTTTGGCCATCTTGTGTATCTTTGTAATGGTTGTGTGTCTCTTTGTAGTCTTTATTTGTCACCATATCATTTGTGTCATTTAGTGCAGCGCGCTGATTTAGTGTATCTTTGCGGCCATTTTGTGTGT
This sequence comes from Notothenia coriiceps, assembly GCF_000735185.1. NCBI lineage: Eukaryota > Metazoa > Chordata > Actinopteri > Perciformes > Nototheniidae > Notothenia > Notothenia coriiceps. Next base: position 53,655 of record NW_011343713.1, on the reverse strand, counting down.
CTTTGCCTCATTTTGTGTGTCCTTTTGAATCTAATGTTGTGTCACTTGGTAGTCAGTTTGTGTATCTTTGTGGACATTTTGTTTCTCTTTGTTTTCATTTTGTGTGTCCTTGTACTTGTTGTATCTCCTTGTTGTCCGTTTGCGTCTCTTTGTATTTGTACTGTGTCTCCTTTTTGTCATTTTTTTCCCTTTGTGGTCCTTTTGTGTCTCTCTGTTGTCATTTTGTTTACTTTGTGGTACTTGTATGTCTCTTTGAGGTCATTCAGTCTCATTATTGTGGCCGTTGTCACCATTTTGTCTCACTTTGTAGTAATTTTGTGTTTCCTTGTACTGTGTTTATGCATCTTTGTGGCTATTTTGAGTCTCATCCTGGTTACTACATGTACTGTATATGAGTGACATTTGGTAACTGAAGGCCAGAAGGGCCACTGTTACTTTGAACCCTTTGGCCCCTCAGGACTATTCAGTAATCCATCCTTTTAGCACCAAACAGCTTTCAGGTAATAGCACCCCCCAACAATACATAATAGATAGACTTCCTCTGTCACATGCTGAATTATTGAGAGAGGATGCGGGCCAATAAGAGCTGCACTCACATGATGAAGATTAGTGTTGTTTCATCAGGAGAAATGCTCCGGTCCGCAGATCATCCGGAGGAGGCAGAGTGCTGTATAACAACATTAAAGTGAAAATATGAAATAAAAATGGTTCCTGGTCCAATTTTGATCAAATAAAGTAGTTGGATATCTTTTTCAGATTCTAAGCACAACAGAAAGTAAAAGCCATTAATGAAAAGTGGGTAAAACCAGAAAAACCCAGAGCTGATGATTGGATAAGAATAATATATGATTGATTTAGGATGGAAAATATTTGTTTCTATTGGTAGGAACAAATATTTATAAGATTGTATTATTTATTTTTATTTTACACATGTGCAGCATTTAATTATTCAATGTTGAAATGCCTTAAGTTTTGTATGTAATTTATTGGTCTTTATTTGCTTATATATTGGCTATTTTACATGATATAACTAACTAATAATTATTACAAAAATAGCAATTATCGCTACTAATAGGGTGTATTTAAAAATATATATAAATCAAAAAATATGTACTATGTTTATGTATGCTCAGTTTTTATATCTGCCAAACACATTACGTCAGCGTAAAATAAATGAATATTTTCACGGTGACGACCCGGCAGGATAACAACAGCAGGGTGGTTAGGTTGTTATTGGGTGTAAATCTGCTCGACTCCTCTCACCGGCGATGTCTCCGTGTAGTTAAACAAGCGCACTAAAAACTTTAAACGCTTCAGCCAATCAGCGCTTCTCTAGTATCTGAGCTGTCCAATCAGCAGCGCGCTCTCCTTTGTTGTTGGTGATGACATGAAAATATTGTTGTTGCTTGTTTGGGGGCTGCGGACACAGACAGACAGGGAGCACCGGGGTTTGAAAGCTTCACAGGCGTCGACCAAACTCAGATTTGATTCATTTTGTCTTACTTTTTAGGCAACTGCGTGTTGCAAAGAAAGCGGTCATGTCGGTTAATATGGACGAACTCAGACATCAAGTCATGATCAACCAGTTTGTTTTGACGGCTGGATGCGCCGCAGATCAGGCGAAGCAGCTCCTCCAGGCGGCCCACTGGCAGTTCGAGGTGAGGCTAAAAAGCGTTTTTAGTCTACTTTAAAATAATGTCCAACTACGTTTTGTAACATCTAGCTGTTAACTAGCTATCAATACTCGAATATCAACTCCTAGTATTGTCTATTTGGACGATTGTGTGGCTTTAGGACCCGCTGTGGCTAACAGCGGCTTAGCTAACAGGACTGAGGACGTGGTGCTCGACTCTAGTGGCCGTTTTTTTGTTTACATTTTCGGTAGGAATCCACCGTGTCATTGTGGTGCTAATTGTTGTTAGCTTAGCTGCTAGCAGCCTCCATAAACATTAACGTCGCTCCTGCTAGGTTATTGTTTTAGGAACTACTAGGGTTATATATTCCAAAGCCTAATATCCGCTAACATTATAAAATCATTAAGATTAGGACACATGGTGCATTCAAGTGCTCTTCCTGATTTGGGAAGTCGTTTTTTCAGACTTTGGTGTGTTCTTAAGTAACTAGTAATGTGTAAACAACATGGACGCTACAAAGATTGCGTCTTAGAACTTATGTGAGACCTTTTCCCACTGGTCATTGAAATCTTGCAAAGTTTTAGATTTTCAGGGGCCTTGAACGTTTTTGAAAGTACACAAGGATGTATATATTTTGTGCAAGAATAGAAATGTAAGTTATTTTTTATATATTTGTCATTGGATAGTCGAATTGCCATGTTGTTTATTTTTATGTTGAAACGCCATTGAGATTGTTGTTAGAGTTGTATATGGTTTCACTGGCAGTTACAATCCTTATAGGTTGGACATTTTGAAAAAAATAAGATTACAACCATTATTTATTTATTTTTTAACATGAGTCATTTAAAAATCCTAAATGTAAACATTATGTTCAAGAATAGAGTGTGTATCGAATGTATTGATATTTTATGTGAGCTTCTGTAAAGCCTGCTATCACTGATGTAGCTGTATGTAACCTTGACTCATGTCTCAAACTCTGTCCATGAATTGGAGGAATTTGAGCCTGAAAAGTCCTAATCAACAAATCAAGAAAAGTTCCTGAAAAACATTGGAGACCCCAGTTTGAATGAGTGTTAGTGGACTGATAATGTATTTAGTTGACAACAGTCCTAACAATGAAACTAAAACACTTTGCTCAAACCCAAAAGCCTGATGCATGCATGTAAAGTGGGGAAAGCAGGAGGAAAGGTGGTATTGTTTGTGTCCTCAGTGAGAACGTAGTAAACTCACTATTGTTTGTGTTGCTGTGACATCATTGGCCTGAAAACATTAAGCAGTCTGGATAGATAAGGCTGATTGTGTAACATTGAATGCGATATTATCTCCTTTTTGCATGTCCATAATAAACACACTTTTATTTGAGTAAAATATGGCAGGGTGTTGAAGACATTTGTAGGTACATTTGAAAAAAATAAAGGGTCGAGGGAAGTTAAATTCCAAGAAAGAAACGCAGATGTATGGGCTCAGAACAGTCTCATAATACACACATGCACACAGAAGGATTCACACTTTTATTTCATGATCCGCAAAAGGATTCACACTTGTATTTCCGGATCCACACTTGT
>NW_011343713.1:41330-50223 GCF_000735185.1 Notothenia coriiceps | reverse complement strand
CTAAAACCATTTAGTGCTTCACATAATAAAATACACAACGGCTATAGCCTGATTATATGCTTTAGGAGCTGTAGGTGCGTGTGTTAAAGTGTGTAGGTGTGTGCGTGGTGGGTCATTTTTTTTATGTGGTGCCTTTGGTGTCCCCAGTACAAAATATGTTGTATTTTGTCTAAATTTGGACAAATACTAATTAAATTTTGGTTTTAATGTGTGTTCAATTGTTAATTTATTATTAATACAATGATATGCACATCTAAGTTGTTTTTTTCATTTTAAAAGCTTTGGTTAAAGGGATATCGAGGAGTTTTTCCATGTCCCCACTGCTGGTCATTCAACTTAGATCTAAAATATAGCTATTAAAAACAAATTAATTTATAAATATGTTATTATTATTTTATTTAACTTGTCAAAATCTATCTAATCAAATAATGTTTTTACTCAAATTGTAAAAATAATAAAATAAAAAAAGAGGTTTAATGTTCGTCCCCGCGGGTCGCTGTCCACCCTGTTGAGCTGTGTATCTGTCCCTTTAAGAAAAATACATATTTCTCAGTGACATCACACCTATGAAATTAAATGACACCAGAGGCGGGAAATTCAACTGAGGTAAGCTGTGTGGGTTTCTACTGCTCTTACAACTGATTTTGATGTTTCTGTCAATTTAGTTTGATGTGTTTGAACATAACATGTCCAACCTGTTAGGCCTAAGTATGAAGGATATGAATCGAATTTTATTATTTTTAAAAGTTTCTTTAAAAAGTGATTGATTCCTCATAAAGTATCCAAGGTCATGCTAGCAAATATGCTAACACAGGCAGGGTAAAGGCTAACTTTTGCTCAAAATGTCCACCCTGTTAGTGTCCACCCTGTTAGGCTTATTCAACTAACAGGGTGGACAACATCCTAACAGGGTGGACATGTAAGTATTGTTTACTTATTACAACATTTGTTAATATTATATTAATATTATATTATTTATTGTTATATTATTATATTACTATTATAACATTATAATAATGTTTTTATAATATAATAAATTATCACCACCATTAGATCTATAGGCACAACACAAACTGCTGCAAAAAATCCTAGGGAAACACTGATGGGTATATTATNGTGTGCCTTGGCAGTCTCAGCCTGTCATCATTAATGGACGTCTCTTTAAAATGACCGCTCAGAGGAGAGGAGTTCTCATTTCTCTAACCGCCTGCTGCTTCTCCTCCTCTTTCCTCGTCTCCCCTCCTCGGCTCCTCCGCTCGCATCCCCTGTGGGCGGGAATAAGTCTCGAGGATAGGAGTCGAAGATAGGAATTGAGGAGGGTGAGTTAGAGAAATGAGAAAGGGCCAAACTCGAGTGCGCTAGAATTTGAAAATACACAGCCGGGAAAAATCTGCCACTTCCTTACAGAGCCCCTCCTCCAACGCACACGAACGCGCACATGGGTACGAGATAAGTTTGTGCACAGATGGAAGGCTGACAGCAGGTCGGCCATCCAGTTACTTTAGCCGGGCCGGCTAAAATGATTGGTCGTGCTTTTTACAGCGCTACGGCTTCCACAGATGACATTTTGATGTATTTATTGTCAAAGCATTTAATATATTCATTGCTATCGGGATGTTAAGAGAGTGTTTCTGAAATAAATTACATACCCCACATTTAAGTTGTTAATAATCAAAAAGTTGTTGTTTGAAGATATCACAATACATATACACATAGTACTTTATTGAGTTACTTACTTTTATTTTCTGCTGTTTCCTACTTCTACTCCAGTACATTTATCATAAGTAATAACATCTAATGATGTCATTTACTCCACAATAAGTTTAATACTTTACATTTTTGTGGTTATACTAACATTCTATAATTGAAGGAACAATTTTGACAGTAACAAGAGATGGTTTGTAACACGTTGTAAATATATTGATGAAGGGGAAAGCAGCTTTATGTTAACGATCTGCAGTGAATCATTAACCTCACTCATACATAACACATAGACTTTGTTTTTAGGGAGGCCTGTTTTCTAAAACACATGTGAGAGTCCATAATGTCAAATGTGATTCCACATGCATGCAAAATTTGATGTGACAGTTTAGTTTCTTTAGCTTCTGCACATTCCACAGTCAATATTTTTATTACAAAAAATGGATCATCAATTTATCTTATGTTATCATAGGCTAAACTTTATTGATCACTTGGCGAATTTTCAGCAGTAAATATGTTAATAAAAACATTTTCATCACGGTTTCATGTCACGATGTTGCCTTGAATCTTGAAAAATAAAGAAATATATCATTTTGTTTTGTAATTCTCTGAAGTACTATTATTTTCTTATCTTCCATGAAAATGAATATAATGAAGGTGTATGATGAAAACACCATAGGAAAACACACAATACTTATTTTACAGTGAATCAGAAATGTTCATTATATGATGTCTGCCGCCCTCATGTGTTCAACAGCTGCCATTACTCCTAAACAAAAACATTAACCATTCACCACATTTACATTTTATAAGCCTAAACTCTTTTCTGTAACTTTTTTTTAATTAATCTGTGAATGTTATATGATGGATCACTTTTTGTTTTCCTAAGTTATGCCACCTTATACTTCAGTTCTTTGGCTTCGGATGTGCATAGACTCTTTCCAACTGCTTAATATTTCAGTTTCAGTGATTGCATTGGTTCATTGACTGTGTATGTGTATAGGGCTTAGTCTGTTCAGCAGAAGTACATGTTGTGCAGTAAAATTACATGTTGCAGAGTAATACTACATGCTGTGTAGTAAGGGTACATGTTGTTTAGAAGAATGTGCAGTAAAAATACATTGCTGAGTAACAGCTGTAGTAATGGGTACATGCAGTGAATTAAATGTGTGTGTGTGTGTGTGTGTGTGTGTGTGTGTGTGTGTGTGTGTGTGTGTGTGTGTCTGTCTGTCTGTCTGTCTGTCTGTCTGTCTGTCTGTCTGTCTGTCTGTCTGTCTGTCTGTCTGTCTGTCTGTCTGTCTGTGTGTGTGTGTGTGTGTGTGTGTGTGTGTGTGTGTGTGTGTGTGTGTGTGAGAGAGAGAGAGTGTGCGTGTCTGTCTGTCTCTCTGTCTGTCTGTCTGTCTGTCTGTCTGTCTGTCTGTCTGTCTGTCTGTCTGTCTGTCTGTCTGTCTGTCTGTCTGTCTGTCTGTCTGTCTGTCTGTCTGTGTGTCTGTGTGTGTGTGTGTCTGTCTGTCTGTCTGTCTCCTCATTCTACTCTCTGAGTCCTGACCTCCTCTCTGATAGGTTACTGTAGTTAGCTGCTCCCGGCCTGACCTCTGACCTCTGCTGGAGGTGATATGATGTGGGGGGAGGAGCGTGACTCGCTCCAGACCTATGCTCCAGACATGGTGTTCCTGTAGCTGACTGGTTTCATTGGAGGCAAACAGTATTTCACTCTTGCCTCCACAGACGGGCCAACTGTAGCATCTCATTTGTTCCCTGACGGAGCCAATGGCATCTTTCCATTGTCATTTGCCTCCTGTTTGCAGCTTAACATGTTTAAATAGTTTGGAACTAGAAAATATCAGTGAATCTTAACATTTCTTTATTTAATTTTGCAAAATGGACTAAAGTTATGTCAAATGGGAATATATATTTTCACTGATTGTTCATATTTAGCAGTATTTGAGTTTAAATAGAGAGCTATGGGGAAACACGTAAATAACAAATCTACAAAAAAGAATTGTATCACAAAAAAATATAATGAGAACAATTTGTGGGGGTCTGGAAAATGCGAAACATGCAACTCCGCTATTTGAAAAACGAAATCTATTAAAATGTGTTAAAACTGCCCTGGTGATGCACAATATTTCCCACAACAAAATGCCTCATAATGTACAAAAGCAGTTACAAATAAAAGTCAGCAAGTACCCATCTAGGCAAACTAACACTTTGTGTAGAAAGCTTTACAGAACAACAATTAAATCACACAGCTTATCCATATTAGGTGCAAAACTATGGGATGGTCTAAACTAAAATCTCTCAAGTGTTGACTGTCATCTAAAATTCAAATCAAGATTGCGAAAAAATGGATTAGCAAACTACTGCGGTCATTGTGCCTTTGGATTAATTTAAAAATAGATTAAAAAGATGATAATGATAATAACAACAATTATAATTATAAATACTGTAATAATTATAATGACTATTATCATAATGATCTTAATCATCATAGTTTACATAAAAATAGGATGAGAAATGAAACTGTCTTGTTATCTGAACATGGACTTTTTTATTTATTTAACTTTATTCTTTTATTTCACCCTGGAAATGGGTGTATGTATGTAGTATATGTGTACATTTGTATGTGTATATATAGCGGTTTTTTTTTATATCTGTATGAGTATTTAATTACGGAATTATCTTTTTTTACTTTATCCTGCAACTGGATGACTAACGGGAGGGCTACCTCTAGATACGCTTTGCTTTCGGCCCTCGTGCTTCTACTAAGTTTTTTTTTCTTTTCCGGATGTAACTGTCTAATTGTTGAAATAGTAGAATAAATTAAAAGAAATAAAAAAAGTTTGATGATTTGACAAGATTCGTTTCCAGGTTTCAAATGATTGAAAATCAAGTGCTTTGCATCTGGTCACTAAATGTGTACAAAGGTATGCATCAGTTATGGAAGGGATGGAAATGATGTCAAATGGTGATGGATCTGCACACAAATGATGATGCAAATAATAACAACAAATTGCTGTGCAGCAGAGTATGAAGTCTGAAAGTCCTCTGATAAAACAAGTACAAAATAAAATATTTATCCAAAAACAAAACAAATGAGTAACATTTATTTACTGAACACAAAAATGACAACATTTGTTAAACTTTTTTTTTTAAATACACAAAACAACCACAAGCAGAAGTAAATTAATAGTTCATATTTAAGACCTCTACATATCTGCTGTGACGTTTGATTACTTATAAGTAACACAGTGAAATCCTGTCTTTAGATCAGTGGCTCAGTGTTTGTCTGTGTGACAGCAGCCAGCAGCACACGTCTGTCTCTCAGAGCGTCAGGAAGATTTTATGGCTTTACATTTTTCTTTGTGCCGGCCTCAGGAAACCACTCAGCCACACTCAATGAACGTTTAGGGGCCGAACCTTTTTGTTTCCCCTCCTTCTCTCTCTTTCTTATGAACAAAAGTACATTCCTGCACACACACACACACACACACACACACACACACACACACACACACACACACACACACACACACACACACACAAATACACATTGTGGAGGAACATGTGTTTAGATACCATTACAACAGTGTCAAGGTGCTCCATCACCAGTTCAAATCCTGCATGTGAATCCAACTTACTGTAAGTGTAGTACAAAAGCATTCTCATCTCTGTGCAGTAAAAACACATTTTGTGCAGCATAAGTACACTTTGTGCAGTAGACGTGCATGTTTTGAAGTAAAATAACATGTTGTGCAGTAAAACTACACTTTGTTCAGTAATGGTATAGTGCATTAAAAGTGCATTTTGTGCAATAAAAGTATATGTTGTATAGTAATCATGCATGTCAGTAAAAGCTGTGCAATAAAAGTATGTGCAGTAAATGTACATATTTTGCATTAAATGTATATGTTGTGAAGAAACTGCATATGTTGTGCAGTAAAAGTAAATGTTGTGCAGTAACAGTACATTTTGTGTAAAAATGACAGATTGTTAACCTGCATGTCTAAGTGTTGTATAGTAAAACAGGCATATCAAGCAGTAAAATAACATATTGGACAGAAAAATTTCACATTGTGCAGTGAAAACTGTGCAATGAATGTACATATCGTGCCGTAAATGTATATTATGTTGTGCATTAAAAGCTGTGCAGTCAAAGTACATGTTCTGTAATGCAGTACAATTACATGGTGTGCAGTAAACGTATGAATAAGAGAAAGAAACCAATACACAAATCTGCTTCCACTTTCTGAGTCTTTGATTTGTTGTATCATTTATAAGCCGATTATTTTTCTAGATTAATGGTTTGGTGTATAAAATGTCCATGCTTGTTTCTCAACATTTAAGGTAATGTCTTTAAATGCCTTGTTTTGTCAGTCCAAAAACCAAAAGATCTTCATTTTATGATATAAAACAAAAAAAAGCTGAATATGTCCTCATTTAAGAGACTCTTACATTCCTGCATGATTTTACTGCACAATTAATACTTTAATTCTAGTATTTTAATTACATTTGGCTGAAACATATCTTACTTGTAATATAATGTTTTAAATGCAGGACAATGTTCAGTCTGGTTTAAGTAGCCTATAGTTTTACTGCAGTCAACGATCTGGAAAATTCTTCCAGCACATTCAGTTCACTCAGGTCCCTCCTTGGGTCCGCGAGCCTCAGCTTGAAACCCTGCAGCCTCAGTTTACTTGAGAGTGATTAAAAATGTTCAACACTATAGAAACCAGGAGGCCAATGGAGGAACGGGAAGCTGTTTACAAGTGGGGGGTGCACCGTTTCTATGGTTGCTGGACAAACCTCCTGCAGCCCCAGGTATTAAACAGCCCCCACCGGAGGATCCTGCCCGTTAGAGGAGAAGCGGCCAGCACCGCACCAAACACCGTGCACAGGAATCCAACGTTCCCTAATTCTCACACAATTCTGACCCCAGGTGAAGCAGGCCGAGGTTCTATACGTGCTGGATTAAAAAAGACCACTACTCAACATAACAGCAGAAAAAGGTGAGTTTAAATTTGATCCATCCCCAGAATATAATACACCTGTAAACTTTCCCAAAAGGCCTTGGATATCCTGTTAATACGCACGTTTAGGTATGACTATTTTGTTGATCATAAACTATATATGGCATGCTTATTATTTAATTTGCATTGAAATATTGACCGTAGAATAATCAGCATTTTAGTAATTTTATTTGGAGCAAACCATGCCCTTAATGTGCGGATTTTACGCGTAAAACCTCCAACATCTGAGCATGTATTTACATCTCAATGTATATAACAGTCGGTGTTTAAAAAAAAAGTTATAGTTAAACGTTTATTTAACTAGTTAATACATTGGGTTAGGTTTAAAGCTGATCATTGGAGTTGGTAATGACTCTTTTCTGCGCTGAGCGTCAAGTGCGCACCAGTTTTTCATGGAGACTTTGAGACATAAAGTAAGAGGCCAGTGTTTTTGTCACCATTGTTTTCAAAGTTTAGTTTCTAAAGCGTCATCACTCAGACATCCAGGTGACAGACTAGCCAGTGGATTTAAATGGTTGTTGAAAAGACGTTGACTTTATGCACAAACGCACACACAGATGCTCTGTTTTCAAATAAGGCTCATCATTGTCGTGCCTGTTCGCACTTTGTTAAGTCGGGTGTATATTTTGTGTCCTGTCAGGCGGTGGCAGGGGAAGGAGGGTAACGGAGAGAGAGAGAGAGAGAGAGAGAGAGAGAGAGAGAGAGAGAGAGAGAGAGAGAGAGAAAGAAAGAAAGAGCCATGCTGACTCTGAGCTGCGCCGACCCGTGGCCCGAAGGCTCTGTGGGGCTGGAGGAGGAGGTGGTGACCGCGGCTGCTCAGGCGGAGGAGCGGGACACCAACAGCAGCATCTGCAGCTCCGTGAACCTGGACGACAGCCTGACCAGCCTGCAATGGCTGCAGGAGTTCTCCATCCTCGGTGCCAACGTGCCCCAGCAAGCGCTCCACCTGCAGCAGCAGCTGTTTGGACACCAGCGGCTGGGCTCTGACGCGCCGGCCTCCCCTGTGGCCGGGGACCCCGCCTCCTCCATCGGCATGCCGCTGACACCCGGGAAGCCCACAGCGGCAGCCTACAGCAGGATGCAGTCCCTGCCGGGCATCGTGGCGCACGGGCACTGCCCAGACGAGGTGGACTACAAGACGAACATGCGCATCAAGCCGCCGTACTCGTACGCAACGCTCATCTGCATGGCGATGCAGGCCAGCAAGAAGAGCAAGATCACCCTGTCCTGCATCTACCAGTGGATCACCGACAACTTCTGCTACTACAGACACGCGGACCCCACCTGGCAGGTATTTTAAAATACACAGACACGCACACACACACACACACACACACACACACACACACACACACACACACACACACACACACACACACACACACACACACACACACACACGTACACCCACACACACACACACACACACACACACACACACACACACACACACACACACACACACACACACACACACACACACACACACACACACACACACACACACACACACACACACACACACACACTACTTATATTACAATGCAGGGCTTTTGCTTCGAGTAGAGTATTTCTACATTGTGGTATTGCTACTTTTGGGCATTTAATTTTACTTTACTTATTACAAAACTTGCTATGTAATATTTGTATTTCAAATTTCTCACACCAAACTATGGAGACATGTAGTTTATTGTTCTAACACAGTTTCCATTGTTTGAAATTAAATTTCAAATGACAGCTGGGAACAAGAATGATTGCTATTTAAAGAACAGTAGAATATTTTTTTTAACACAACGAGTCCTTGGCCTGCTGCCACACTGAAGTATTAGTGACTTCGCATGTGGTTATTAATCTAAATACCCCCCCACCCCCAGCTGTACAAAACCAGTACACACTAAAATCCTATTTATATCGATGCTTTTGCTATAGCTGTATTTTCTGCTTGATCAAAAATGTGGAGGTGGAGGAGATTCTTCCTCTAAAGTTTAGGAATTTTTCAGAAAAAAGTTTAATTTCAATGAATGATTGATGAAGCGGTTAACTGTACTCCTGTGTTTCAGCGTCTGAGCTTTCTGTTATTGTAAGGCAGTACATGGGGCAGATAATATTTAACAAAGGTCATCGGGTCGCTGCTCTTTTTAGACTTCAGTGAAGAAGACGCT
>NW_011343713.1:30008-41308 GCF_000735185.1 Notothenia coriiceps | reverse complement strand
TTTTAATGTAGTCTATTTTGATGTGCGTCGGGGGGATATGGGAGGTGGGGGGGGTGCTCTGCCATGTGTACTTCCTGCCCCACTACATGCTGATGTTCAGTTAGATGTTTAGATTGTTACCATGCTAAGCCAACTTGCTGCTTGTTGTAGCGCTATATTAACATTAGAGACAAGAGCGTGGTGTTACTATTATACTATAATAAAGAATATAATATGCATATTTACCAAATATATAGTTTAAATCCTAATAATTTAGCTTTTTCTTTAGTTCTATTCTCTCACCTGGAACTCAATGGGATTTTTGGTTGGATGCCTCTAATAAGTTATGTTGTTATGCTATACGAATTTCTGGGTTTTCCTAAAAAAAGATATCGTTCCTTCAGGATGCTGTTTGATGAAACCATTGTACGAGTGTAAGTTGAAACATTCATCTGTATTTTCAGAACTCCATCAGACACAACCTATCGCTCAACAAGTGCTTCATCAAGGTGCCGCGTCAGAAGGATGAACCCGGGAAGGGCGGCTTCTGGAAGATCGACCCTCAGTACGCTGAGCGTCTCCTGAGCGGCGCCTACAAGAAGAGGCGAATGCCCCCTGTCCGGATCAACCCAGTCTTGCAAAACCGTCTCCGAATCAACGTCCACCCACAAACCAGAAGCCCCTGCATCCCTGCGGGGAGTCAGAGTGGCTTGTGCATCAACCTCGAGTCTCAGCAGCTTCTCCAAGAGTTCGAAGAGGCAACTGGTGCCGACCAGAACTGGGACCCCCATATGGCTGAAGGGACCATGCTGGGGTCCTGGCCGGTGGTGAGGGGAAGAAGTGGCCACAAGAGGAAACTAGGATCAAGATATGGCGGGACCAAAGCTCCCCGGCGCTCAAGTTCGCCGCTGCTTTCCGTCGAGGAACAGAAGGAGATCGGACCTCTGAAGGGAGACTTTGACTGGGACGCCCTGCTGGACTCGGCTCTCAATGGGGAGCTCAGTTTGAATGGAGGAGAACCTCTGAGCCCCATCATGAAGGATGAAGACCTGATGGTGCGGGGGACCCATATCTCTCCGATCGAAGCCCCCCCAGGTGCCGCAGACATCCACGTGTTGGTGGAAACCCAAAGGAATAATGAGGTGTCAGACTTTGATGAGGAGACCTTTCTCGCCACCGCCTTCCTAGAGACCCCGTGGCCAGAAGAGGAGGAACAATGCAGCAATGACTTCCTGTGTAGCTCCTCCGTCAACCTGGACCAGCTGTTTGATCTTGGAGACTCTTTAGGCGGGGACCCCAACACCCGGATTGACACCCTCCTTTGAGGAATAGTTTGAAAATGAAAACCCATGCATGAGGAATAACAGACTCTTTTTTTATTACACTAAAGCAACGCTTATTGGCTTTTTCAAGATGTTTAAAGTATTTTTAGAAGGAACTTTTGTTGCTGATTCATGCAGGAAGTGAATTCCCAATGCCTAATGAACAAAAATGCCACGATGTACAGCAGCAGAAACATCATCACACAGAAAAAGAACTCAAACTAAATGTACGAAATGACAAAAAGAAATCCAGAAATAGGGCCTGGTCACACCACAAAATTAAACCATCTTCACAAATCCTGGTGACGTAGTTTGTTAGCATGATGGATGTGGATTAAGACAGCTGGATGCAGTGCCTCCAGTGGCCAACTGTATACCTACTACAACAAACAAACTGACAGGAAAGCTTGAATTCCAAACAAGGTAATAATAATCAATCACTTTGTTTCTCTACAAATAGAAAAACAAATTCTATAGGTTTAGTTATTGTAAAATGTAACTAGAGTAAGAGATTTGAATGAGAGTGACATTGTGAACATTTAACGGAAAAGCACTAATGAGTCAGGTCCCATCGGTATATATTTTTCTTAAGAACTTGGTACTCCTTTAGTCTCGTAATTCAACATGCAGGATAGTCCGATAAACCTCAACATTACGTCACATACTCGATATAAGATGGGTTCAGTTACGACTTGGTTATGTTTAGGGTTAGGGTTTGTATATGGTTAAATATATAGTACAAATGGTGGCTTGGGTCATGTAAGTAAGTGAAGTATGTGAAACGTGAAAAAAACAGAAGTCCATCTGGAAAATATTGAATTGGTTTGACCCAGTCCATCTGCTCTGACCTCTTACCTCAATGTACTGTAACAAAAAGGGCCTAACTTTCAAGTCCAAAATCACCTGAACCTTCTGTCGACCGTCTGCATTCATGGGACTGTAGAGCATGCCATGTTGCGTTTCCCTAAACCCCGCCTCCAAGCCGCTACTAAGAAGTAGTTTTACTATTAAAAAATTACACGCATTCCTCCCAATGTAAATCAATGGGAAAAGTATTTTTGGGGCACATGACATAACGTGTCTAACATGGAAGTTGTAATTCAATGTTTAGCCACAACAAAAATGTGCTTTAAAGCTTAGCGCTCTTCCTAGGGGGCTTGGTAGGGCCACTGACCGCGTTATTGCTTGGTTGGGAGTCAGAACGCCTATGAGCTCTTCAAGCAATACGTTTTCGATTAACTTAGCGCCATCTTGGAATCTGGTATCCAGTTCGTATAATACATCCATGGTAAGCAAGTTTGACTTTATTGCGCTTTAAATGAGCTGTATTATTACTATGGCCCCCTGTCTTTTAGCAGTATTTAGTCTGACAGTAGATTGGTGACACACCAAGCTACAAAGCTTTCTCCATTTTGAGCTCTCCATCCCTTCAAGGCTCAGGAAGTTATGCTAATGGTTAATGAAGCAAATCGGTGTTTTAAGTTGATGCAAAGATCTGGATTGATTCACTTTGCGACACGCCATAGATTCCATTTCACAGATTTTCCCTCCAAATGTCAGAGTTTTTAAATGCGGCCTTTAAGATTGAGGTATCACGGTCTCTGTTTACGTCATAAAAAGTGTTTATTCATGTTATTTTTGGCCTAAATACTGTTCAGAAAACAACTGATCCACAATTTAAACTGGTACCAGCAAGTACAAGCCGGAGATATGATTGAAAAAAGTTTCTAAGAATTTGTTTTTATTATGTAAATACTGTGACAGCAGCACTATGATGATAAATAATATTTGCCAAATGATGTTTGATGTAGGAGTGATTTACTGTATGTTGTTTTTTTGTGTGGGGTTTTTGGTACTAACTATTCTCTGTATGCATTTTTCAAAATGAACTAGAAGCAGTTTACTAGATTAATAACTATTATGCAGGATAAATATCTTTTTTTCAAGAGGACTCCTTCATATCAGACTCCTTTTAGAAGTTTTAAGTAGTGATTCTTAGCAGAGTAGATGTTAAGCAGTTGAGGAAGAGCGTCTGAGCTTCAAGGTGTAAAAGCCTAAACAGCTTGAGGCAAAAATTCTATTAGGACCTTAAAAAGCTCATCTTAGAAAGGTCAAAGAGCCTTGTAAATGAATAGCTGACCTTCTATGTGCCAAGAACAACACTTGGGACTCGACAGGGTGGCAGTGTTTTTTAGAGGAATTTCCCTTTTTTTCTAAAACATAACTTCTGATAGGTTGTTGGATAACCAAACCACTCCACATGAATACACATAGTCTTAACTTTAATGATAGACTCATTGCTCCTGTTTTCCTCTAAAATGTGTGAAAGTGCAATCAATGTACAGCGATACTTGTTATATTTTACATGCAGTTTACTTTCCAGACACCAGTTTCTCTAGCTTGTGTATTATGAGGTGTGAATACACAAAGAACTCTTTGTCTTGAAACAATTGTTTGTCAGCTCTTCTTGATCAAATAACACGTTAAAGCGTTATAATGGCATATTATATTATACCATGATTGGCTCTGTAAAGATAGACACACTGTATGTGATCTTTTCTTTCCTGTTTTTATTTTATTTTCCACTTTTATTTGACAATAAAAACATCTTTTACTGCATCTTGTTGTTTAAATGATATGTTTGATTTAGTATTAATCATTTGACTTGGTTTTCCTCTGGGTCAGACTATAATTTATCATCAACAAACAAAAACCAAGAGATTTCAAAAAAACATTTGTGATCCCCAGAGGATGAACCTTACTGATTTAGGGGATCCTATGAGCTTTCATGTAGCACCACCATCCACTTTTAATGTATTCACTGAAACATCTCAACATCTACTGAATGGTTTACAGAGAAAGATTATTATAATTTTTTTTATCAACTATTGGATAATTTTCCATGAAATGTTTAAGACATTCCTGTTCCCTGGAGGATACATCTTACTGACTTTTCATGGAGTAAATTTATCATATATTCAATCAAATATCTCTTACTCTATGTATGTATGAATCCTACTAAATACTGACTTCAGATAATGTCTGACTTGCTCTAACACTCTTTTTTCAATAAAATATCTACTTGATGGTTAAGTAAACGTTTATTTTTTATATTTATGTTCCCCAGAGGTTCAATCCTTCTGACTTTGATTATCATCTGACTTTTATTATAATGCTAATTATGAAGTTGATATTTGTGACTGGAGTAAAATATTATAAAATATCTAACTACAAGGACCACGAAATGCTGTAAAAACTTTCTTGATCCCCAGAGACTAGACGGTAACGACTTTGGTGATTTTATATTCACATAGATGCATGTTCCCCAGAGGATCAATTGATCATAATAAGATCTAAATGGTTTGTATTTTATTGAAAAAATCCCAACAACTGTTGGATGGATTGCTATGAAATGTAGTTGAGATATTCATGTTTCCCAGAGGATAAAGTCAAATAAAGTTCAAGATTATTTGACTTTACTTGTTTATCTGTTTAGGGAAATGTCTATTTTTTAACGTGATAGATTGGTCAAACTTTTGTAGCAATCCCAGAGGAGGTTATTTAATTCTTCTCCATCATTAGATTTGGTTGAATCTAATGACATCATCAGGTAAACATAAAATGTTTGCAATACTTTGGTGTATGATTATATACCTGCAGAACTAATGACAATCCCCTGTCTTAGCCATGTTTACTGATGTAACAGTGAACATTTTACCCACTGTACATCAGCATGTTGACTTTATCATCGTGAGCTGCTTGTATGGTTAGACTTGTTTTCTTCTGCTTTTATCCTCCCCCTCCAGCCTCCCTTTGCTTTAGTGTGCCTGTACGTGAGATTTACGCCGTTCTTTTCCTGCTCATCTCTTTCGGGCCCTTGCTGTGATCAGACAGTGGATGGGTAATAGTAGCAGGGGGTGGCTGGGTTTCTCTTTCAGGTCTTTGTCTGTGCTCAGTCAGACTCTTGTTCACTTAGATCTGTGGTCCTTCTTTGGGTTGGTGTGGGGTCTAACGGGGACAAGTGTCCCACGGCCCCATATATCACCGCCTGTCTGCCCCGCTGTAGACCACACCATCTCTCTCTGACTCTGACCCCACTGAAGATTAGCAAGGTGGCTCGCGTTCAGAGAGTCAAACGAATAGCGGCCAGTAATCAAATGCAAATACACAGAATATAAGAAGCCTGCGTCCCCCCCGGAGGTCGTGAACAGACAGGCTCTCTGACTGTCACTAAGCGTCTCTCTTTAATGAGGCAATGATGTCTGAGAATAAAGTGCTGTAACGCTACACCTCTGTATGATGGACACCCAACATGTTGCTGGAAGAGCAGGATCCTGCATGTTCATGCCCAAGCCCAAGCATTTTTTTCCTGGAAAGGAGAGCTGACGTTTCCCCTTCCTCCCCCCTGGACAGCTATTACCTGCTGGGCCTAGCGCTCCAGCTGGACTGTAGGGCTCATAATTATAATGTGGCAGGCTGGTTAGATGAGAGGCCCAAGGTAACCCAATGCAGGTATTATTCCCTGGCCTCGCTGATGGCTGCAGGTAATAAGAGCCTCCTGGTGAAATGCTAACCCTTAGCGCTTGTTCCAACCCAGAAACGCTGCAAACTGAAAGTGCTAGATACCCACAACAGGGAAGATGGTCAGGTTCAGCCTAAAAGAGGCAAGAAGATACTAATAGTTTGCCCTCTTGTAGCCCTATTTCGTAATTTGTATGATTTTCTATGCCACAAATGCACAGTTTTTTCCCTAAAATGGATTGATATAACAACTTTTATTTGAAGCGTTTGTTTTAACTAGTACTTAAAAGACGTTTGCCATAAATAATCTGGTATGCGCGGTAAGTAAATAGATGAAAATGTTCACAATTCCTCAGTTAGGTGTTCACATGGCTTTACATGGCAAATGACAATGAATATTCCACTAATATTTACTTATAAATGCAGCCATGCATTCTTCACAAAATTACATCATATTACATTACACTACAGTTACTGTAGTATTTCCCCTTGTCATAGTTCTGAATAGGAATTAAAATAGAATATGAATAACAAATGTTTAAGTTTTACAACTGTGCTCCTATGACCATGCAAACACAGCCTGCTTTATCACTCCTTCAACCCCCTTCTAGAGAATATAGGCTGTGTGTTATTAGAGCATACTCAGAAACCCGTTGATATCCATGGTTTTGCTAATGTTTGCTGAGTAAGTTTGTTTCTAATTTTTCTTTCTTTAAACGTGCTTCTCAACCCAAGGTTTGCAAACTGTTGGCCAGTTTGTTTTGTATCCAACATACAGAGTTGGCCCTAAACAGGCAAGAGGCTGTGTGTTGCAAACTCAAATAAAAACCATGATTGAGATATACTGTACAGTATATTGTGAATGTGATGTAAACATGTCCAAAGAATGCTCCAAAAAACCGAATAATATCGGCATTCCTTTTTCAGATTAAGCTATATAAAGAAGAAATATGGAATAATCCCAAATAATCCATGACCCATATCAAATGTTGAATATTTCCCCATTTGGTCTTTAAGTGGAATGTCTATGTGCACGTTAATATAGTTCTTGTTAGCATGTGAGTCACAGAGTGAAGGAGAGAGAGAATAGCATATTGTGTTAAAGTCCAGACAGATAATTCAAAGACACTGGCACTGGGAGGTCTGAAACTCATGAAAATATCATTTCTCAGTAGTCTGGACCTGTCTGTTTCCGTTGCCCCACGACTTGCCTGGTATTCCTGTGGAGGAAGTCTTAGAAAAGAAAGTAATGTTTGTGAGCCCTTGAGAGATGAAGCTTATCTGCAGGATCTTTCAGAAAAAAATAAGATGTGGAAAAAGTGGATGGAGAGGAGACGGGTATACATCTTTTTTATCACACAGCTAATGAAAGATCTGTTTCCTGGGTAACTGCTGGTGCTATTGTCATGTAGGGCTGGGGTAGGGAGGGGGTTGTTTTACGGAGGCTGTGAGGTTGATTAGGGCTGTGGAGGGATGGTGGAGAAAGAGGGCCTGGAAGGAGCCCCAGCTTTATTACAGAGCTGTTTTTTTTTGTTTAAGTTTGCTTACCTTACCAAAGTGAGGCTCCACTGGCCCCCTTCTGTCAGTTTTTTCTTCAGCATGATAGCTTCACTTTATTTATATATCACTTTACACTTAACACAGTTAATCTAGAGTGCTTTACAGAACAAAAGAGAAACAAAACGAGAAAAGAGAAAGCAAAAATAAAGAAAGAAATAGCGTTAATGGAGGATTTAACACATATACCAACTAGTTAGGTGACATGGGGAAGCAGTTTGGGATTATGGGAGTTCTCCCTTGAAAAAGAGATCTATGATCTCAATGGGACCAATCTCGTTAAATAAAGGTTTGAAATGAAATGAAAAAATCATTGCAGTCAGCTTTTTAAAGCAGTTTTAAGATGCAACGTGTTTCTCCCTTTTTCTCTGAAAGCTAAGGATTCAGACATCCAATGACTAAAATCCTTCATCCGTTAATATAGTGGTATAGTTATAGATATTACTGTAACAGGTTATTTTAAAATTGTTGTATATTACTTTTACTGAAGTAAAGGATCTAAATATTTCTCCAGGTAGATGGGAATGTCATCAGTATAACAGTAACAAAAGAGGTTGTGTTTTGTGACCATTAAAGAGCATCTAAATAAAAAAAAGGGAGAGGACCAAGTATAGAACCTTGTGGGACTCCATACTAGACTAGAAATGTGACGAAAACCAACTTTTTGTTTTGGGAATATTTTCAGAAGGTGTAATCTGGCCCCAAAAGGAAGGTAAATAGACACATTCCCAGTCATAATAAAGGTGGACAACAGTTTGTGTTTCTTTGGAGGTGAAAATGCATCTTATCTCATCATGAAAATTCAACTTCATAAAATACATCTGAGTAGCTCTTAAGTTTTATAGTTTATTTTCTGTTTGCTTAAACTCTGCTCTGAAAGGACTTCTAAAACTAAAAAAAGTTTTGGTGGTTGGTTCAACAGGTTTCAATACACTTAAAAGATCCTATCAACCGGTTGATTTAAACATTCACTTTTCATTACATTTTCCCTCCTGCATTTACAGAAACTTTCTTTGGTTTTGTGGTTGCATTCATCATGGCGATTCATAATTTTATTTAGCTTAATTGTGTCTCTGTTTATAAGAATTTGCCTGCTTTAGGTAATGGCATATTTTTATAAACCAATCCATTTTTGTTAAAATTCTTACCTATTTATCTTCTCTTTTGAAATGTGGACTGTACAATCCCAGCCAGAAATCTTTGGTTCTAAAAACATTCTGAGAATGTTACAGTCATTGTTCTAGGAAGGTTTTCAGCTGGAAGTTTTTGTTTGGTTCCCAGAACGTTCTTCTGAAAGGTAGGATAACGTTCTCTAAAAACATTCTTAAAAAATTTGATGATAACCTTCTTCAAATGTTTTTGATAACATTGTTAGAACATTATGCCCTACTGTAATATAAACGTTTTCAGTGGGAGGTTTTATTTTGGTTTCCAGAATGTTCTTCTGAAAGGTAGGATAACGTTCTCTAAAAACATTCTTAAAATGTTTTTGATAACATTGTTAGAACATTATGCCCTACTGTTCTTAAAACATTTTCAGCTGCAAGTTAGATTTTTTATGTTGCCAGAATGTTATTATTTTAGAGAAGGATAACATGGTTTATGTTTAAAAAAGTATGCAAATATTCTGTGGTAACAATTTACTAAAATATGTTTTATTACAACATAAAGACATAATATTCCTGCAATTGTTCAACTCAAAATTCCTGGGTAAGTGGACTGACCACTGTGGTCATTAGGATGATTTTGATAGTTTACTTAACTATTGGATTTTGACTATTAACACATGTAAAAGGATGACTCGGAATCAGCTGGTGAAAGTAACATTTGTTTATTAGAAAAGGGGAGCTGGGAGTGGAGGTTGGTTATGGCGGCAGTGGGAAACAGTTGTTCCAGGTTGTGTAGAGAGGCCTGGCTGGTCTTGGGAGTGTGGAAGGCCTTGGATTCCTCCTGGGAGAAACACAAAAATCAGTGTGAGGCAAAAGCAGGCAAAGTTGTCAAAGAATATGCTGGTAAAAAGCTAGAGCGGCACGCAACAAACCGTTCACGGCAACAATCCGGCAGGGAATGAGTGCAGGCTGCAGGCTTTCATAGTGTGGCTGACGAGCAGGTTGCAGGTGTGGTTGATTGGAGATTGCTCCCAGCCGTGTAGAGCAGATCAGCAGGCAGGTGGGGGGAGAGAGAGACACACACAATCACATACAAACACTAACAGGGGTTTTAGTAGAGCGGATAACCATGAAATTGTGCACTTTTTGAAAGAAACATGAAACTTCTACCATAGTTAGTTTATACCATGAGGTTTATTTTCAGATGTGGAGGGAAGTCAGATTTGACCTCTGAGGCCCGGGAGAGGTCAAATCCAAGATGGCCGCCAATAATACTCAAAAATGCCTCACTTTGGAACCAAACACTGTAGAAAAACACTTAAGGTGTCATTTCCCACACATTTTAGGGTGCCCATTCTGTTGGTGATACCTTTGAGACCAATAGAATTCAAGAAAATGCATTTAGATCATGGTGGAGGTCAAATAATGCAAACATAGGGTGGTGAAGGATGCAAAAAGGTAGTTTATTTTCAAAATAATAACAGTAATGATAAGGTTAATAATGATGTCAATAACAATAATAACAATGCCAATAACAACAGTCATTGAAATAATAAGTAATTTTTTAACTGATTTATTATTTAACTTTTTAATCATCATCAAGGGACGGAGAAGTGGTTAACAACACCACAGTCCTTTCATGTCAGGATCACATATTGGTAGTGATCAAAAATCTTAACAGTCCCCAGAACAAAAGCAGAGATCTGTACACTTAAGTGCAGCTTTTGACACATGAGGCACCGTCCAGTGCACCCTTCCACCATCTGAACAGTTACAGCGGATCAGCTCATGTCAAGACTTTTGCTTCTCTTCACGGGAGAGTTGTCCAGAGTGGCTGCCACCCAGTGGTTTCTTTTGTCCAGCCCCATCAGATGGCTCTGGCATCTCTGGGTCAGGACCAGTGGACTGGTTCCAAACGTTAGGCCTGAAAGCAAGTACCGCTTGTTGTGCTGTTTGAGGGCAGCCTGGGTTGGAGGGATGTTTCTAAACTCCTGGGACTTCTGGGAGAAAAAGCTGTTTCCTGGCAATTCATTCACTTCCATGCACTCACCCTCGTTCGGTCATACATTGAGCACCGACCCCGCGGAAATCTTTCCAGGCAGTAACATGGAATCTTCACTGACCTCACTTGGCATTGCACAGGGAGTTCCTGGAAAGCATCACTGACCTCTGGGAAAGGACTTCCATCTCTCCCAGGCAATCTTCTTTCCACGGCAGCAAAATGCAGGACCACGGTGTCAATCCAGTGAAAGCGTGAAAGGACAGGGAGAGTCAGGCATTGGATAGGAGTCATTGTGGCAACCATTTCATGAATAGCCGATTAAAACGGAAACTCGACCCCAACACCAAAGGAAACCCACATTCATCGGGGAGCTATTTTGTGCTAAACCACAAGGCCACTGGCCAACACCACCACATCTGTATCCAACGGGTACGTATGGTCACCTTCCTTACCAACCATTTAATGCAACAGCGTCTGGCCACAAACTGCAGAAGAGTAGCGAGTGGTCTGCCTCTTCTTGTGGAACATGGGCAATGCAGGTCCACACATGAATCCGAGCAGGAGAGCAGAGGACTCCCAGGTTCCACTCTGTTGCACAGTCCTTGCCCTGTGCTAGCTGGCAGACTTACGAGCTTCTCGGGCCAGGAAGGAAAATAACTCTGTTTTGTTTCATCACCATCGAAGGAAGTCTTTCCAGTTCTTGGGCATCACCAGTAAGGGACCACCCTTTTCCTCTTGCCATTTCCCCTCTCTGTCTTGTGAAGCTTTCAAGGCTGGCAGATACCGGTATACAATCCCAGACAAGGTCAA
>NW_011343713.1:24458-30002 GCF_000735185.1 Notothenia coriiceps | reverse complement strand
CAGCTGCAAGTTAGATTTTTTATGTTGCCAGAATGTTATTATTTTAGAGAAGGATAACATGGTTTATGTTAAATAAATTATGCAAATGTTCTGTGGTAACAATTTACTAAAATATGTTTACATTATTAGAACTTAAAAACATATTCCTGTGATTGTTCAACTCAAAATTCCTCGGTAAGTGGACTGACCACTGTGGTCATTAGGATGATTATGATAGTTTACTTAACTATTGGAATTTGATTATTAACACATGTAAAAGGATGACTCGGAATCAGCTGGTGAAAGTAACATTTGTTTATTAGAAAAGGGGAGCTAGGAGTGGAGGTTGGTTATGGCGGCAGTGGGAAACAGTTGTTCCAGGGTGGGTAGAGATGCCCGGCTGGTCTTGGGAGTGTGGAAGGCCTTGGATTCCTCCTGGGAGAGACACAAAAATCAGTGTGAGGCAAAAGCAGGCAAAGTTGTCAAAGAATATGCTGGTAAAAAGCTAGAGCGGCACGCAACAAACCGTTCACGGCAACAATCCGGCAGGGAATGAGTGCAGGCTGCAGGTTTTCATAGTGTGGCTGACGAGCAGGTTGCAGGTGTGGTTGATTGGAGATTGCTCCCAGCACTAACAGGGGTTTCAGGGATGGGCAGTGATAGTCGGTCCGTTCTTCTATATGTCTGTCTTTGGTTTTCTAAGTGTTATTCGATCCATATGACAATAGAGATACGTGCATAAACACCAAAAACACTTGGGGTATAATGTTCGAACAATGTTATCACCAAACGTTTTAAGAATGTTTTTAGAGAACGTTATCCTACCTTTCAGAAGTACATTCTAGGAACCAAAATAAAACTTCTGGATGAAACCATTCCTAGAACAATGAATGGTAACATTCTCAGAATGTTTTTAGAACCAACAATGTCTAGCTGGGAACTCAGACATGCCTACGCAAACATGCAATATCATGAATTACGTGCTTGTTTTTTTCTAAAAAGGAAAATGTGGTGACATCAGATTTCTTTTAAACATCCTTTTCAAACAAATAAAGCGCACTACAAATAAATCTGACGTTGACCATGACCCTGTTAATATTTCGCATCACAGGAACATTTTATAAAAAAATAATAACCTCCTGAAAACATTATCCAAATGTTGCTTTCAAAATGTTCTTCTTTGGTTATCATGTAACATTGAGGGAACGTTTTATAAAGAACATCTTTAATGGGTTACCCAACAACGTCCAAACACATCCTTAGAATGTTGGAGGCAAAACGTTCCACCTTTGTTAACATATAACATTAAAGGAACGTTTTATAAAACACTTTCTGTCATCTCAGGTGTCATAACATCCTGTAAAACTATTTTCAGAATGTTGTCTTGGAGAATGTTCTTTATTTGTTTTCATGTAACATTGAGGGACCGTTTTATAAAGAACATCTTTAATGTGTTACCCAACAACGTCCAAAACACATCCTTAGAATGTTGGAGGCAAAACGTTCCACCTTTGTTGACTTATCATATTAAAGGAACATTTATACATCCTGAAAACATTTTCAGAATGTTGCTTGGAAGAATGTTCTTTATTTGTTATCATGTAACATTGAGGGAACGTTTTATAAAGAACATCTTTAATGTGTCGTCCAACAACGCCCAAAACACATCCTTAGAATGTTGGAGGCAAAACGTTCCACCTTTGTTAACATATCATATTAAAGGAACGTTTTATAAAAAAACTTTCTGTCATCTCAGGCCTCAATAAGATCCTCAAAACATCCTCTGAATGTTGCAGTTAAAACGTTATGTCTTAGTTAACCTTAAACCTTATAGGCACATCATTTGAAAAAATAAACATCCTAAAAAGGTTATTTGAACATCAGATTAAAACGTTTCTTTAAAACCTTATTAGAACCAATAGGTAACGTTAGCCAAAGTTGTGAGAACTTTCCCCGCTAGCTGGGATCTCCATTCACAGGACGTTTTGCATTTTTGTTGTTCCCAAACTAAGAACAACATTTGAAAAGAAAGATTTAATAATTTCCTAAATGCTTAACAAATATGATTGATACAATATATCTTCATGCCAAAGTCTATTAAAATGCAGTAAAACATGACAGTTGTCTATAGAACACATGAATATCCTGTCACTGCCATATGTGTGGATGAGTTCGGGGTGTCTGGGTCACGACAAAGATTCGTAGATCATTGTATGCGGGATCTTCAGGGTGATGGTGGGTGTATGTTTGGGTTGTGTGTGTCTGCATGTTTGCTTATGTGTGTGTTTGTGTGTGTCCTCTGTTGCAGTGCAGGCTGATGCCTTCTTTGTCAGGAAGACACAGGCCAAGGGGTAATCCGACATCCATCACAGGCTTAGCGAGCAATACAAACTCGGTGTAACAACATGGAGACAATACCCAGGGAAACAGTGGGAGGGCCTCTTCATTCATTACGCCGAGCGGGGGGACGCTCTTTTGTAGGTGTTTCAGGAGGAGAGCGGCATGACAAAGCCTGTTCTGGAGTGACCAGTAAACTTCCACAGAGAGCAGGGAAGGAGAGTTCAGCATGCCCCTCGTCCACTAAAATTGGACAATACAGTTTTATCAGATCGTAATTTCTCAAGTAATTTTGAAAGTGTATCACTATACTCGGGACGTATTTAAAGAGCGGCATACTAGACAGGAATGGATCGAACTAACTAACAGCAGACTAACACAGGAGACCACTGAATCTGAAATAATTTTCTGAGTTTCCTATCACTTGTCGAACACAACAAGTATAATTTGACACTTTCGAGAAATACTCTGTTTGGTTTAGGTCGAGGGGGGGCGCATGTGTAGAGCAAGCAGGAAGCATGCCATGAAGGGGGCACCACCGCCTTCCCGTAGCTCGTTGGCAATTTGTTTGTTTTTGACAAGTTGAGAATGGAAACGTTTATTTAGGTCAATATGGAGGCGGATGTTAACGACCTATTGTTGAAGAGGATTACTCTTCTCAATGTTTTTTTTGATAAGTCAACTACTGAACCTGCGATACATCTTTGGTCAATAAAAGGAAAGGAATCGTTTTTTTCTTTTTAGGTTACTGTTGCTTGTTTATTGTAATTTGACCTCTTTGACCCCAAGTGTTTTGCATGTGAGCTATGCAAGCAGAGGGAAGGACGACAGACTCATGCTTAAGATGGTCAAAAGGTCTAAATATGTGATAGCAAAACATTGTGTAGTATTTTAATTTTCTTTGGATTATTTATAACCAGTAATAAGTCGATTTCGAATTGAACTTTTTCGAATTCTATTATTTCATCAGAATTTCAATTTGTCAATTTGTTCTTTTTTGAACTACTTTTCATGAATAGCTTACATAAGTAGGTACGTGAGTAAGATTCATAAAGCATCTTTTAAAACAAAGTACAAAGCACCTATACATGAAGTCCAATAACGCTACTTCTGTGGTAGTATATCAACTTCATATACATAATACCTATACGTATATAAACATATTTGAGAGACAGGCTTTTAAATGGAGCCATTTGTGTAGCAGCTCACCCTTGAGAAACTTCAACTAAAACTTGAATGTCGTAAAAGCTGCTTTTAATATGTCAGATGTTTTTCCTGCTTGTTGTTGTCGTCTGCAGTGTTTTGCTCCCCAGGTAACTTAAAGGTTAGTGACTCACTGCAGGGACAGAACAATGTGGTCTAAACACTCGAGTCAGTTACCAAACATACTCTCAGCTTACACTGCGACGTCAGCGACATTTCACACCAGATATGTGCATTGTGTGCTTCAGATGCTTCTCATGCGATGACAAGGCAATGACATGGCTCTTTAAAATCTCAATCCACATATATTAGAGTAACATACTGTATATTGATGGTCTATATATAAGGTGACATTCTGACACTGACAGCCACATGGTGCTGCTGGGAGTAGTGATGTGCAAAAGAAGAACAAACACATTTTTTTTTTAACGAAATCACGAAGTCAACCGGTTGCGTGCAACCAACTCTTTTCACAGTGTCAATTTAAGTTGGTTCATTGTCAATTAATCAAGCCTTTAGAATTTATTGAGCCCTTATTTTGTCATGAAATGGCGTCAGTTAATCCTTGGTATGTTATATTACACGTGTTTGTGCTCCCTTAAAACTTCTCTTATACAGTAACAGTCATCATGAATAAATTTAAATAATAAAATATTCATCAGTATGCGTTATTTAGCATCCCATTTATAGGTAGGGTAATCGATACGCTGTCACATAAATGTCACTGAACAATGATCTAAAGGGTGTTTGTGCTGCATTCAAGTGGTGTTGGAAAAATGTATTCTTGGCTCATCTTATCCATGAGCCCACATACATACTTTAAACTTTCCTCATTATGACTTACAGCTCATGAAACTTCCCCACCCCTGAAATGGGACTATCTGAGGAGAATATTCTCAGGAGTAGCCAGTACAGCAAATAAGATGGGAAAAGTCGGTAGGCCTACATGCTGGACACTAAAAACAATTGTTTAAAAAAAATGTGTTCAAAAAGATTGAAATATACGTTTGTTCATTCTTGCACAGCACTAATGGCGCATTTACACTGCAGGCCTCGCTCGGTTTGGTTAGGCCTTTTTAGGCCCGGCTCACTTTAATGCTGCGCTCACATTACAGTTTAGGAACTGGGGTAGTCTCAGTAACGCAGGCAGGGTAGGCGGAGCCGTGACGTCATCTTCAATGAGCGCCCCAGAAAAACAACACAGCCGTTAGCTCTTAGCACTCAGAGCTCACAGCTCTTCATATCTGTTCAGAAACTAGACAAAAGTTAAACAAGTACAAACCACATACTGTCTGTGTCATGGCGAAGATAGGCCGTTGTTGTGAGTGTGGATGGTCGGAGCATAACGTTAGCTTAGCCAAGCTCCATTTAGAAAACACGCATTTTAAAAGGTTTTTCGCCTGCCGTCTGTCTGCAGACTTGTCAAAGCATTAATTCATGGTTTTTACTATCCGGTATCAGTATGTTGTTACTTCGGCATCATTTTGAAACGTGTATTACAATTAAATCACGGTCAAATATGTTCATCTTGTTGTAGTTGTAGCCCCCTTGACAGCGATTCTCTCCCTAGTTTAGCAAACTCAGCCCGACTCAGCCCTGTTTGTTGGCCTCGATAGAACCACGATTTAGTCGGGCCAGAAAAAAGGTGGAAAAGTAACCCCGGGCCGGAACTAGGCCAAGTGTAAGCGCAACCAAAAACAGGCCCCGCACAGCTCGGCACGCTTAAAGCGAGCTCCGCGCTGTAGTGTGAATGCGCCATAACAGGAAAGGTCACCTGTGTGTGCTGCTCCAAAGAGTTGGGATGCTGATGCAAAAGGAGGGAATCCACTGAACAAACAAACAGAGCCGTGCATGCAGCTGTGGGGGTGGGGGGGCGCGCCGGCCGCCCCGCGGGCGGGCCCGATCCCTGTGTGCGGCCACAAGTTTGACCCCCTCCCGGGCATGCCCAGGCCTGCCTCTGAATGCCTGTGGGGCAGGGGGAGCCCTCCCCAGGCTGCCTGCTGCAGGACTTGCGACCCGGCTCAA
>NW_011343713.1:21372-24413 GCF_000735185.1 Notothenia coriiceps | reverse complement strand
ACCCCTGCTCGGCACGGCCCTCACACCCCCAGCAAAGACTCTGTTGTGTTTCAGTGCGTCAGCAGAATGAGCTGATCGGAGTGGACGTGGGAGAGGCGGCTTCCACGGAGATTCCATTTCCCACAAACAGCTCACAGTCGGGATGTTTTAACATTTACATTTTAGTTTTTTTTCTTTGCCCACTTGTGTAATGTCTGTTGAATCCATCCTATGTTTGTATTTTAGAGTTATATTGTGTGCTCCAACTTGTTTCTTTATCATTTATATTGTGTATCTTATAGAAACTATTTCTAATGTTGATATGTATGTATTTACTATACATTTTTAGTTTTACTTAACTGTATTTGTTACTCTTGTATAAGGTCAAATGTGCTGCTGCTGCTGCTGCTGCTGTAACAGAAGAATTTCCCAAATTCAATAAAGTCCATCCGTCCATTCGTCTTTTGGCCCTGGTCTTTAACAACCTGCTCTTTTCTCTCTCTGCTATCAGTGTGCTGCAGCAGGACTGTTAAATGGCAGCTTTTGATTTCATATGGAGCCGTGTTTTATCACCGCTCCAGCTTCTGTTTGAGGAGCCCTCCCTCGCCCTCGACTGCATTTCACCTATCCAGGAAAAAAACCCTGACTTGACATTATATTCTTTGTTGTTTGTTGCTATTATGATATCTCAGAATGTATTTTGTTGTCTGTTAATGTGAGTAACAGACTCCATAGGTGATCCTAATAAATTTTACTACTAAAAATGTAATAGCCATCATTTTTGGTGTTCAAAATATGTGAAAGAAAAACATAGTTTGCTCACTACAAAGGGGTCTTAGTAGCAAGTAAAGTCCTGCAAATTAAAAGGCTATGACATTTCCCTGATCTTTTCCCGAGATCAGGATAAAAAACCACGCCAGAGACTTAGTTTGGGTTTAATATGTGATCTAATAACCTGTTTACTTGAGGAATGATTGACTTGACGTGAGGAAAGTGACGCCGCAGCCAACGGACACTTTAAGCTGACAGAAGGTTTTAACTTTGAACACAAGGAGACCGTGGCTATTGTTATTTATATAAAATGCCAGTTATGGCTTTACCTTTGTGATACAAGTGAACAGGGTGAAATGTCTAGATATACACATTGTTCACATGTTAGGGTGAAAGTTTTTACCTCAGGGATTTTGGATATCTCTTTGTAATCAGGCTCTAGTGATATATGAACAAACCCCTCTGTAAAAAGCTTCAGAATATAGATTGGAATGAAACTGTTGCTGTATGTAAGTGCTACTGAAGTGGACATTTGCTGAGAGAGAGAAAAAACTCATTGGAGAAAACGGCCTTAAAAGATATGTATTGTAATATTTGTTTAAAAGATGTAACCTAAAGAGGTCACCACAAAACTTCCCCAGATGACTACTAACATTAGGACACTTGTTTTTTGTATTACAAGTTTTCTGAAATGTTATGTTTAAATATGCATATGAGGCATGATCTTATTAAATGTGGGCTTATCTGCCTACCTTTTCATGACAGAAATGTGAGCATTGGATAAAGCTAGGTTCCAAACGCTTCTGCAAACATGGCACCATCTCGCGCTAACTCTTGTTGAAATTATCTACGACCCAAACAGCATAAGTTATAAAAATGAACATCTGAATGTTTGTTTTAGATGTTTCCTTTATATGGAATTCAGCCATGTGTTTACCCTGCATGGAGGAGGCTTTGGCTCAGTGGATAGTGTGCTGTACTTTGAATCAGGGCATAGCAAGTTCGAGTCCCACTGCAGTCAGCATGTCGTTGTGTCCCTGGGCACTTCACCCCAAATTGCTCCTGTGGGGATTGTCCACAGTACTGAATGTAATGTTGCAGCCTGCTGGTTGTTATAAAGTTAATGGCTGAGCAGCGTGTATGACGCCTTCCCCCCTCCTCCCCCTCTGTTCCTCGCAGCATCACTCCTGTTGTCTTTACAGCTGGGTGAGTCAGGTGGGAGGAGGAGGTGTTTGTGTGGGGTGATCTTTACACCCCCCGCCAGGGATCAGACAAACACTTATTAACTGAGAGGAATGCAAACAGGCCTGAGCTGCTGAGGGTGGAGGGGTGATGGGGGGAGGATGTGAGGTGAAGAAAGGGAAAGGAGAAGAAGGAGATACTCCCCCCCTCCTCTATCCTCTTCCCCCTTTACTTCTTGTAAACTCCCCTTCCAGGAGATCCAGAGCTTTCTAGAACAATAATACATGCTGCTGCAGACTGAACATGAAGTCACATCAAGTTTAATCATCTGACTAATAAACATTAATTACTTGGATTTTTATGATGAAGAAAAAAATCGAGATAAAATAAGATTAGATTAAGATACAATTAAAAAAGAAAATACATATAATAAAACATAACATTTAAATTTAAATAAAATGAGATTAACATTAAATACAATTACAAGATTATAAAATAAGATTAAGAGATAAAATAAAAGCATTATTATTACTATTATTATTATTATTATTATTATTATTATTATTATTATCATTATTATCATTATTATAGATTAAGGTCAATTAAAATGAAGATAAATAATGATAACATAACATAAAATAATGACAAATATTTAAGAATTAGGAAAAAAAAGATGAACTAAGGTCAAATCAAAAAAACATTTTAAAAAAAGATATTAAACTCTCTAAGGAAAATGTCCGTAGGTAAGCAGGTGTTGCAGCACAAAAGCAGAAACAAATACAGATAAAATAGAAAGACATTTACACCAGCACAACTAAAAAAAGGAAAATAAATAATGCAGATAATTAATACTATTTAAAGGTACATTTAAACTAATGATCAATTAATCGAGTGTCAACCACCAGCAAAAAGTTGTTGGCAACCTATTGTTTTTAATAATTAGTGAATCCTTTAAATGTTGTCCTGCTTGACTTTGTCTCATGTAATCATTTCACTGACTATCAAACAAGACATCTTTAGGCCCTTTTAGTATATGAATATGGAAACTGTCTGTGCTGTGGTTCTCTTACCTCAGACATCTAAACCAGGAGGAGGACGTGGAGGGGGGG